>NW_022103900.1:9840380-9841960 GCF_000313985.2 Echinops telfairi
CCTTTGACAAATTCCTGGGTGGCCTGAATGACTCTATACAAGACTACACAGGATAGATCTCTACAAGACTACACACGAAAAATCACTGTCTTATTTTTGTTCTCATCTGCGATTCCCAGCAATAATCCTCCCTGGTGTTATTCACAAGGCAGCATCTTCAGGAGGCATTTGCATGTACAGCTTCTTAGAATCACAGAATCATAGTGTAAAGGAACTGAAACAGCCCCCATGAATCTTTATAACAGAGTGAGAAAATTTCCGAATACAAAGTATATAGTGTTGAGGTAGCTTGCAAGTACACAGTCTCGCATTCCTCAATAAACTTGGCACAGGATGAAAGCCTTAACAGTTTGTTCTTGGCCAGCTTCACTTTTATTACCCTTGAAGCCAACTGGCCCCTCCTTTGGCCTTGACCTGGGGTCATGGTCTTTTTTTGCTAGGCCTTCCATCTGCCATCACAAATCTCTTCTGAGTTTTACTTCTATTACTGTCCTGGATCCCTTATGAACAGCCTCCTTTAGAGCTTAGGGCTGAAATCAAGTTTTGAACAAACAAATGGAGACGGCTCTCTTTGTAGCACCTCCGTGAGCTGAGAATTTCCTGATAAGCTTTCTTCTAGAGACTGAACATTGACTCTAAGTACATGAGCTAAGCATACTCCTATAGTCAATATGTTCTTGAGAGAATTTCACCTTGAAATTCTAAAGAATTTGTACACAGTCATATTCATGTATGGATTCCCCGCCACCATCTCCCAGTCCAAATTCAAATGTTTGAAAAAATATCCTTTTAAAATGTATCCTTGAAGTTGTGGACACAAACTCACAGCACCCAAAGTAACTGAGCCTCCTGTTGGGAGTTGGGAGTCATTCCCAACTCAGAGAACCCACATCGAGGGTTTCTGAGACTATGAATCTTTACAAGAGAAAACAGACTCATCTTTTCCCTTGGAGAGATTGGTGGGTTTGAACTGCTGACCTTTCCCTTAGCAGCCCAAAACATAACGTACAGAGCCACCTGAAGATCCCATTTCACAACATGGATGCAGATTTGTGACAGGTTTATGACATCCATGTATGGTGAACATCCTTGGTGCTCCACCCAAATCCCCTCCGCACAGCTCTCCAATACCATGATCTTGAGCTACTGAATTCAACCCCTTGACTTCTACCTTACTTTGCACCACATTGATCAAAAATATGTTCTGTTCTGCAAGCCATTTTAAACGATGACTTCATTTTATTGAAAATAAACTCATACATGTTTCCAAGTTTACTATGCAACACTTAAATAGCATACATGTAAAGATGTACATTTAAAATATATTTTAAAATTGTTTCATGTGACAAGATTGTTTTCCAACACAACATAACCATGTTAATTAACAGTTTTTTGGTTTTGTTTTTGTTTTTTTGCTCTTTTGAATCATTTTATTGGGGGCTCATACAATTCCCATCACAATCCATCCATCCATCCATTGTGTCAAGCACATATGTACATTTGTTGCCATCATCATTCTCAAAACACTTGCCTTCCACCTAAGCCCTTAATATCGGTTGTTCATTTTCCCCCTCCCTCCC
>NW_022103900.1:9842745-9843958 GCF_000313985.2 Echinops telfairi
GTTCTTTGATGTCTGATAACTGGTCCCTCTATACCTCATGGTCAGACAGGCTGGTGTGCTTCTTCCATGTGGGCTTTGCTGCTTCTAAGCTAGATGGCTGCTTGTTTATCTTCAAGCCTTTAAGACCACAGATGCTATATCTTTTGATAGTCGGTGAACACAGTTTTTTATGGAGTAAATTTTTTCCAAATTTTTCTCAACTCTGAATATTGTGAAAAATAAATATTTTATAGCTATACATTAAGAATCTGGAAGTACTATTTGTTTCCTATTTTAAGAATATGTTTTGAGCTTATTATAATGAGGATATACCATTTTCATAATTTTATATTTTAAATGCAATAGAGACAATAACATGAAAGTTAATAAAATTGTTAAACCCAAAACTTCCAATAATATGTAAGCTTGCATAATTTTCATGTATTTTTCCAGAGGGCAATTGCACTAGCCCATAAAGAACAATGACCAGATCCCTGAGTTTTATGTTTGACAATGTTGTTATTTTCCCTCCACCTAATAAACTGCCTAATAATAATAATAAAACCACTGCCTTGGAGCCAATTCCTATTCAGACTCACAGGGACTGCTCTATCGCATAGAGTAGAAGTGTCCACTGGGTGTCAAGCGGACATCCTTATGGAAGCAGACGGATTCATCTTTCTCCCGGAGAGCAGCTGGTGGGTCCCAACCACCAGCCTTTGGTCAGCAGCCAAGTTGTCAATCCACTTGACCTACAGGGCTCTGCTGACTGTCCAAAATGGAGTATAACCTATATTTGCTAAGTAAATTATATTTTATGATAAAAATAATTACAAAATATGGCTTTGGATTATTAACTGATTAAGCCTTATATTTCACAAAGAGTATCACTAGGCTATAAGACAAGATTTTTGGTGTTTCAATCTTGGGTAGAAAATTTACATTCACATATAAAAAACAAAGATGAGACTTTCTACTCCCTAATAAACTGCCTAACAATCATAGAACTATATAAAGGTCAACAAACAGACCGTGAACTATTTACAGGCTTTTTGTTTGTTGTTTTTTTGTCATTGTTTTTGTTGTTGTTGCTGTCATTGTTTTGTTTTTCTGTTTCGCTTTGTTTGGTGCTGTCCTGTTTTTATGTGCATATTATTATCTCTGCAGTTCTATCTAGATAAGGTAGGCTGGATAAAAAATGTGGAGAAGAAAACAATGGGACCCATGGTTCTGG
>NW_022103900.1:9845507-9873078 GCF_000313985.2 Echinops telfairi
AAATGATTTTTTTTAATGATAGCGCTACAGTCTCCGAAACCCACAGGAGCAGTTCTACCCTGTCCTATTGGGTTGGTGTGAGTCCAAACTCAATGATGATGAGTTTGGAGAGTTGGAATCAAAGAAAAAGTTTTTCTGATGATGCTGTTAGGTGAGCATTGGACTGCTAATCAAGAGGATGGTGATTCAAACCCACCAGCTGTTCCAGGGGAGAAAAATGAGGCTATCTTTTTCCTGATAGACTGATAAGAAATCTTACATCCCCCAAAACCTATGTAGAGTCACTATAAGTCAGAATCGACTCAATAGAAGTAGGTCGCTTGGTTGGTAATCAAGGAAAAAAGGCCTACGAACATAAGTAGCTTGGACATGAAACAGAAGTCAGTTCTTATGAATTGAATATGTGAATACCAAAGAGTTTTTTTATTGTATTTGAGATTTCTATGTACCATCATAATCTAGGTATCATATTTCATATTAAGTCATTGTTTAATATCACAGTTCTAAGTAAAGTCTTTAATCTAGACAGTGCTTTACAAATGTTGAGTATATTTGGCTTATAGAGCTCATGTTAAAAACAGCAAACTTATACCCAGAAAAGAGTTGTGTTCTCTTTTCAACACTAGATTTAAAATAAAATTAATGTGGACATAAGGATTTAAAATACTTACAGGAGCATGTTCCACAATTATCCTTAAGTTTTACTCAAATAAATTGAGTGCCATTTCTATATCCACACCCCAGTGGCGCTAAAACATCAAAGACAGAAAAATATCACAGAAACTTGGCCCCTACTCTCTTCTCCCTTGACAATTACTGTCAGAGCACTTCTTATAGCCAGCTGCTGTCTGCCTTCCAAGAGCAAAATCCGAGCAAATTTGGCATCCTCTTTAGGAACAGAAATTAGATATCAGAAAAAAGCATGGGAAAAAAATAGAGGAAGAAAGGCGATTTAACAGAAAGACAGGCTACTTTGGCAAAAGGGCCCCAGACATTCTGTCTCAAGAGTCTGCGCACTAGACTAATTGTCAGCATGTAGTGGACCCATCTGGATCCTGGCTGAACTGTGCCACTATTTGAAGACCTTACCTTCAAACTTGTACATGAACTTGTGATTATTCATAGGAGAAATCCTTTCTGTATCATCTACAAAATCTGACCTCTGCCAACTTTAGCTTCAAGGAAGAAGTTAGAAAAACTTATTTTCTGGGCATTGATTTCAGAAGGAAAAATACTTTTCTAGATCATAATACCTTGTTGTTGTTTTGTTGTTGTTTGTTTTCCATTTTATTGGGGGCTCTTACAACTCTTGTTACAAACCATACATCAATTATATCCGATCTATTAGTACTTATATTCCATTGTTCTTTTCTAGACATTTACTTTCCATTGAACCCTTTTTCCCTCCCTACTCCCACCACCCTTCGTGGCCCCCTGACAGATTGTGATTGTTAATTATTTTCAGAGATCATAATGTCTTGTAATGCAAAGTGCAACACAACTAACAAGCTTTTTCTTCACCTCAAAATATTTTAAAATTGATTTAGATGTTTAAGAATAGACTTGAGTACCCATGAACATTAAAGAGATATTGGAAGGGCAAATAAGGTCTTAATAAACCTGGAGCGGGTTCTGTATTCCAGTGACCCTCCCTGGGTCAGAGTAGAATTCTGTTACATGGGGATTCTCATGAATGTGAACTCCATGGAGCAAACCACTAGGCCTTTCTTCCAAGGCACCTCTGGGTAAGTTCAAATCACCAACCTTATGGTTAATAAACCAGTGCTTCCTCATTTCCAGTACTCAGGAGCGCAACCATTGTAATAGCATACATTATTAATAATGTCCTCCACAAATGGAAAGCAAGAAGACTCGATGTGAATGAATTTTGACTTGAAAATAACCATAGGCTACAATGTCTTCAGCAATTATTTTGGCTGCATGAAGTTAAGTCTAAAGCTATGAAAGACATATCCAATTTTTTATAGAAACCATGGAATTCAACATAATTCCTATGTGGTCCAGTCTTGGGAAGATTCATGGCAAGCTGTTTAGATTAAAATATGAAAACTTGCTCCCCCTCGCTGAAGGGTTGAGGGGAGGAGAGAGCCAATCAGGGTGCAGGGTAGCAACGATGAAACATATCACTTTCCTCTAGTTCTTAAATGTTTCCACCACCCCACTATCATGATCCCAATTCTACGTTACAAATCTGGCTAGACCAGAGGATGGACATTGGTACAGATAACAGCTGGAAACACAGGGAATCCAGGACAGATGACCCCTTCAGGGCCAGTGGTGAGAGAGGCGAGGCCTGGAGGGTGAAGGGAATGTGGAGTGGAAAGGGGGAACCGATTACAAGAATCTACGTATTGCCTCCTTCCTGGGGGAGGGACAGCAGAGAAGAGGGCGGGGGGAGCCATCAGAGAGTGTAATTTATGACAAAACTATCATAAGCTGGGAATTATGAAGGGTTCATGAGGGAGGGGGGCTGGGGAGGGAGGGGGGAAATGAGCAACTGATATTAAGGGCTGAGGTGGAGGGCAAGTGTTTTGAGAATGATGAGGGCAGCGAATGTACATATGTGCTTGACACAGTAGATGTATGTATGGATTGTGATGAGAATTGTATGAGCCCCCAATAAAATAATTTTTTAAAAAAAGGATTACACCACCCCCCACCAAAAAATATGAAAACTTGCAATACCATTATTCTAGTTGTAATCTTCATTCTCAGCTCAGCTTCACTAAATTTCTAAAGCCATTAAATATGTATACATTTTTTCTTTAATTGATTAGTAATTTTATTGTATGAACTAAGTCTGTGAGAACATATCTCTAAGGCATTATATTATGCCCTTAAATTACCAGCTAGTAAACACTGATTTCTCACTAATTACATCTTCTTTTCATTTCTCAAAAACATGAATGCAACTAGATGTGTTAAAGGCACCAATGGCTTTATCCTGTCTCTGATGTATTCACCACAAATATGAGCCACTTGAGATATTTCTGCTCATTAAAAGCAGCACTTAGGGTGAGATGGGGCATGGCTCACTGCCACAAGGATGAGACGCAGGATGCCACAGGGGTCAAGTACTGCTCCCGGTGCGTTCAAGCCTATTGCAGCATTCATTTTGCTTCTTGTTCAAATATAAGCAATATGACATGTAACTCATATTTGACCTTGGTTGGCTTCCTTTGCCCCACCGTCTTCTTTACTACTTAGAAATTCACCCCAGCTTCTACTTCCAACTCCAGTCTGAGGAGTACCCTTTGTCCCCCTGGCAGGCCACCAAATGTGCCCAGGAAAGGCCAAAACAAATAGCGCCATTGACAGCCATTACAAAATGCCTGTCCCTTTGCCAAGACCACAGTCAACTTAGAAGCCCTCAGGGGTCTCCGAGGGTGAGGTGAGTCTGACATGCAAATCTGCAAACTTCCGGGGCTGTCTGCTGCTGAAGGGTCAGTGCTCTTCTCATGGCCTGAGACGCAGGGCGATTTCAGGATGACCCTTCAGGCTCCCTTACACAGCTTTCCTGGCCTCTGAGTAAATTACGGTAATAATACTTCATCTCCAAGCAGAGAAAGGTAGGAAAGTCAGTGGCTGCTCAGCCACAGCAGCAAACCAACAGCCCTCCAAACACGCTGGGCTGTGCATGCCCAGTAAAACCCCAACTACACAGCACCTTACGTTAGAAAGGACTTCGTCAACACAGTTAACACAAGAAGTTTTATATACTTACATATCGCTGTGCCTGTTTTGTTGATGGGTTGATTTTGTTGATGTGTAGTTAAGAGTCAAATGGGAAAGAACTGTTCCCATTCAAACAGAAATACAAGGGAGTTTTTAAAAAAACTCACAGAAAATGAAGTTAGGAGATAATGGAATTTTCCCCCAAACCTTTTGAAGCATATTCACATTTAAAAAACTCTTACCTTGTCTATCCTGTTCACCTAAAATCTCAAATGAGTCATTCATCTTCTCAACTCCAAAATTCACTAAGTTCATTCATGGTAGATATTCTTTTCTATTTCTGTTAGTTCTTAACCAAGAAAGAGGAAGAAAGAAAAAAACAGGAAGGAAGAAAAGAAGAATTTTCATCTTCTAATACCATAGAACTATTGCCTTACATAGTTTTATTTTATTTATATCTAATTTACTTTAAAGGAAAAAAATAAAGTATCTTAGAGTACAACAACTATTAGAGAAAATTAGACAATTAGAATAATAAGCTTATTTCATATAATGCATACATTATAGACTGAAAATGTCTTTTCAGTGGGCAGATCAAGAAAAGCAACACTAACATATATATAACTTTACTATATGATCATAATACTCATATCGTAATCTCATAATATCTACCAAATAGAAGTTAAGTTCTATGTCCAGTCGAAGACTTTTTCATGGATAGCATCCATAGCAGAGACAGATCTGTGTGTCCTTGGGGCAGTCCGTGGTGCTTCCAGTCTTCTCTACCAACACCATAGTTCGACTGTATCGGTTTTCTTTGGTTTGCTTCAATCAATGTCCAACTTTCACGTGCACTTAAGGTGACTGAAAACACTATGACAACTGTGGCAGGGCCCAGACCCCATCCAGACCCAGATGCACACGGCAGCCAACTCAGAAGGAGGGGAAAAGAAAAAAGAGAGAGAGAGAAGGGGTGAGGGGGGAACAGGGAACTAACCCACCCAAGGGGAGGGTGTTGTTTATATCTCCGCAGGAGAGGGAGAGAGCGACCAGACTTCAAACTGGTGCACCCAGATGCAAATGCAACATACAGGCATGAAGCAGAGAACCAACAGAGAGGTCTGAAGGGCCGGCCCCAATACCAACTGTGTGGACACACCCTGCCCCCAGAAGAACTCACTTCAGAGGACAGCACTGAAGCTACAGCTCAGGGAGAGGGGTGCTTCACGACATTCCTGCTTAGAGCAGCCTGTGCACAGAGAGGACCATGGGGCCGGTCCTACCATAAGACACGACGTCCCTCACTGGCCCATAGTGCTATGAGGGGCAACACTAGAGACACAGTGTGGGAATTGTGACCAATCTGGCCCCACCACACTGTGGTGAAACACTAAGGGCATGCAAAAGAGCAGCAAGGGGAGCCAAGTGATGAAATCCCTGGGGAATACCAAAAATAGACTTTGGGGCCAGGGCGTGGCACCCTATCAGACTTGACTGGAAAACACTCCTAACGGTCAACAAACAGACCTGGAAATATTTTTAGGCTTTTCTTATTTTGTTGATTTTTTGTCATTGTTGTTGTTTTGCTTTGCTTTGTCTTGTTTTTGTGCTTATTACTGTCTCTGTGTGTCTATCTAGATAAGATAGGTGGGATAAACAATCTGGAGGAGAAAACAACATGACCGATGGTTCCAGGAGGGACACAGGGGAGGGGGAGGCGGGTGCCAACAAACCCAGGGACAAGGGAGCAACAGCGATCTGAAATCAATGGCGAGGAGGGCATAGGATGCCTGATGGGGCTTCATCAAGGGCAATGTAGCCGAGGGGAATTACCAAAACCCAAGTGAAGGCCAAACATGATCGTGGGACAAGAAGAAAATGAAATGAAATAGAGGAAAGAACTAGGCCCTCTTAGATTGTGAGCTCTTAGGGATAGGGCAACTCCATCACTCCCTTTCCAGGTCTAGCGCAGTGCCTTGCATCAAGTAGTTCAATAAATATCTGTTCTGGGGGAAAAACAGAACGAGGAAGCACAGGACATTTATAGAGGTCTAAATACAGGCATGTACGTATGTAAATATATTTATATATGACAATCGGGAAATAGATCTATGTACATAAATTTATTTGTTAAGTATGAAGGTAGCATATGGACATTGGGCCTCCACTCAAGTATTCCTGCAATGCAAGAACACTCCAAGCTATGTGTCAACTTGGTTGGATCCTCAGTGGTTTGGCAGTTATACACTGATGTGAGGTAACCTTTCTGCTCTGATCTTCCATGATACAATGAACTACTCAGTTGTACAAAGGATTAAGGGTGGATGCAGCACCTTTAGGGCAAAATAGCCTTGATCTGATATAAGGGGAAATTCCTTACATGTGGCCTGAAATTCCTTGCATGTGCCAAGAAATTCCTTGCATGTGGCCTAAAATTCTTACTCTGCAAGAAACCAAAGGAGAGAGAAAGTTGCCATCAAGAAAGGAAAACCGAGAGCAAGGCATAGCTATTGGACCCAAGACACTGAGCTGGGAACACGCTACATCTAGGGGGAGGGTAATGCCAAGAGACTTGGACGTCTCCAAAAAGGGTCAAGCTTCCATAGGCCGCAAAGAGACAAGGACGATGAAATGAACTTCCTCCTACACTGTGAGCCAACAGATAGGGAAAGCCTTCTCCTAGAGCTGGCCCTGTGCACTTGGACTTGCAGCCTTCCCAATTGTGAGCAAATAAGTTTCCGTTGGTTAAAGACATCCCCCTATGGTATTTCTGTTCTCAAAGCATTTGAAAATGAAGACACTGAGGAAGAGCAAGACTACAGGCTCCAATGTGGATTATAACTCAACATAAAGAAAACAAAAATCTTCACAACTAGACCATCAATCAACATCACGATGAACTTGGAAATGACTGATGTTGTCAAAGATCCCTGTTACTTGGATCTACAATGAATGCTCGTGCAAGCAGCCATCAAATCAAGTGACTGTGCATTGCGCAAGTCTGTTGTAAAAGACCACTTTCAAGTACCCCAAAGCAAAGAGGGCATTGAGAAGACCCGAGCCAATGCATGTTCGATCATCTCACAGCCTGTGGAAGTGGGATAATGAATAAGGAAGACCCCAGAATAACTGGTGCTTTGAATTATGGTATTGGAGAAGAACATTGAATATGCCATATACTGTCAGAAAAACAGCCAGGAATCTCCTTAGATGCAAGGATAACTAGACTTCATCTCATGTATTTTGGACCTGTTATCAGGAGGGACCAATTAATGGAAAAGGACATCATGCTTGTTAAAATATAAGGGTAGAAGAGAGTAAAGCCTTCAATTGGATGAATTAACTACAGTTAATTCATGAATAATGAATTCAATGAATAATAGATTCAAAGGAAGGAATAAATTTGAGGATGGTGCAAGAGCCAGGGTAGCATAACTGCAAGGCCAGCAGTTTGAAAGGTCCTGCCCATCCACAGGAGAAAGAGAGATCTGTCTACTCTCATAAAGATTTACAGTCTCAGAAACGCACAGGGCAGTCCTACGGTGTTCTGTAGCATGCCTATTGGCCTCGAGAGAGAGCAGGCTGAGGGAGTGCTTCTCTTGTTGTATGTCCTATTACTATGGGTTCAAATCTACTCAATGGCACCTTCAACAGCATAACAAGGGCGAAGAGATGACTTACCTTGCTTCTTGGCGTCGCTGTGTTCTGATTGTGTGCCAATGGGCTCTGGACTGTTTCCGCAATTAGCAGTTACAATGGAAAGCCAACACTAAAGATGAGGGAGTCGCCAAGGCTTATTATCACTTGGAGAACACCAGAGTGAGGAACCTAAGTGTTCTAGTGACAGAGTTGTTTACTTTAATTATTTTTAGGGCCAGACATTGAAATCTGGGCGGGAAACACCTTTGAGCAGTCTAGAATTAACAAAGTGCTCTCATTTCTGGGATTTTTTTGTCATTTGGGCTTGGCACGTTACAAAGCTGCCAGTGATCTAAACGCATTCTTTGGGTGGCAGGAAGAGATCATTATTAGAGAATCTAGACTCTTAATTTTGAAGAATTATTCTAAAATGACTGTAAGGAATGTTTTTAAGCCAATGTAATTATTTTCAGTCATTATTCAAGTATTATCTCAAGGAGAATATTTCAGTAAAATAGTAGTTCAGTTTAGCCTCAGAACTCCCTTTCTAAAATGGTATGTGTGCTTTCTTCTGGTGCTTTGGTTTACTTTAGAAATAATCATTTCTCCACTAAATGAAGCCAGAGCAACTCATTACAATCTTCATTCTGGTATCTCAATTAGCACTGATGTGAAAGACACACGTTTACAATGCTACTTTATCTCACTTGTAATGTGTGACAGGACTTCATATTCAAAAGCTGAACAAATGACTGTCATGCTTCTCTCCTTGTTTTGAATTGTATTATATGATCCGATGGACTAACCACACTTAACCTAAAAGCAGGGTAAGTGCTAAATGATATTTGTAAGTATCCATCTAACAGCAAAAGACTCTTTGTGGAGCATCCCCAACTGGGCAGCTATTTGGGGGGAAACGAAACACAGCGACAACCCTCTTCTCTCCTTCGTCCACATTCATGACTGTACTCTGCGAGTCTTTGACTCGCCTCTGAGGCTCTCCACTGCGACGGTCTCTTGAACATATATAGAACCAGTCTGGCAGAGGTCTCTGACACAACTACTAATGAAGGAAACAGGAAATAGCTGTTTAATCTCCTTCCACATTCCCATACCAAACATTTTACAGACTTGCAAAAATAAAAGTTAGGTCAAGGTCAGCCAGTTAGAAATTAATGTTTTAATACTATGCCTAGTGATCAATTTATTACCTTTCCTTTATGAGCTTAAAGTCACCCTCGGCACGTATCATACGTTTTAAATTAATGAAACACAAGTCAGTGCCTGAATCAAGGTATCATGTCCTACAAGCAGCTTTCTTAATAAACCCTTTTGCTCAGCACCTAATGCCAACTTAAAGGAATTTAAAGAACTCAGATTAGATTGCTTTCAGTAGTTCTCATTACAACCTACTGAATTAATGACAAATTGAAATGCAGCTGAAATAACTGTAACTGGTGCTATTAGGGCTAATAAAAAGATTTCATTTTCTAACACCAATCTTGGGAATATTTATTTTCATGAAAATGAGCTCTATTCACAAATACTAATGAGACATTTCTGAGCTAAAGTTTGGTTTTTGGATTCTTTTAAAGAAAATCATAACACCAAGCTCAAAAGAGACAGAAAAAGGATTCCAATTAGTGTTATTCCAATTACCAATCATTCATTTAGGGTTATTGATCTTCAATTACATGCCAGAAACTTCTAGGCTGTTATGTGAACACTTAATTCTCCCCAAAATATGATGGGATGGAAATGGTATTTTGCACTTCACAAATGATGAAATTTCAGAATTCTAAGCCTTAGTGTGACCTTTTCACTATGTCTTAAGCTGACTTCTCTAGAGCAGCAAAACTAGTGAACTTTATATAAATAGAGAGAGAAATTTTATCAATAAAATGACTCACGTAGTTGTAGAAGTTGGCAAGTCCAAGTCCAGGCCAATTCCATACCCATAGGTCAGTTGTTAGGCTGGAGGCTTCTCCTGACTCAAGTAGATGATGCAAGGCAATTAACCAAGACCAGTAGGAAGATGGCAGTCTGTTGGCTACAGAGACCTGTGAATCCAAGGTCACTGTCAGGCTTGTGGCTGCAGAATGGAATTAATCTTAGGCAAATGAATCCAAGGCTAGCAGGTCAGGTGGCAAGTCAAATGACAGGCCACTGACATCTCCCAAGATTGGTCAGCAATATGGCAGGCCACTGGTTCAGGGCCAAAGAGCAAGAGGTTGATGCAGACTTGGCAAAACATAAGCAAGCGTTTCCACAGTGTCCACTTAATTGGAATCAAGATACACCCCCAAGGAAACTTCCTTACAATAGATTGCATCAGGCTTGTGATCTGAGTAAGGACAATGCATCCTACCCTAATCTTCTTACAACTGATTGTTCATAGCACATCCATTATGGAAAGGATTACATTATGTTAGTTCACATGATAGGAGGGTTACTAGTTCTCAACTACCAAAGCACCAGCAATCCTGGCCCAGTCAAGTTAACACAAAACCCAATTCATTATCACACCTGTAAACTCAACAGTAGGACAGTAAATTGATGCTTTTTGCGCTTTGCATTGGGACCCAAGCATAAGCTAGTATATGACGAAATTGAATAATTGACATAATTTGCTTTCTGCCATTTATAAACTGGACAGATTATGGAGCTTTATGTGCCCCTATTCAGCATCAATAAAGAGTTACAGTCTCGAAAATGCACAGGGGCATTTCCACCCGCCCTGTAGGGTTGTCATGAGTCCAAATTGATTCTATGGCAGTGAGTTTGATTTATATTGTTTTGAATGTTTAGAAGATCAAATATGAATCGTGAGTTTTAAAAAAATGAATTATATGAAAATGGTGGGAAGACTTTGCTTAGGTTTTCTTTAAAACTTGGAAACAGCCACTTATTTGAATTAGGCTCTGGCTTTCCATGAAAATAGCTGTATTCATATGTTGAGGGAAAATCAATAGCAATAATACTAATAGAAAACCTATAGTAGTAATAATAAATATGTTGCACTTACTACATGTTATTCACATCCTATATACATTACCTCATTTAACCCTCACAATAACCCATTATTACCGATAAAGAAATTGCAACACAGAAAGGATTTTCCAGATGAACTCCTCCACACTGTCAGGTGGAAAGGCCTAGTGCCCAGCAGGTACTGCAATCTCAGGTAAACCCTCGGGCAGAGATGCAAGTGAGGTGCAACCAAGTTGAAATTGGGTCACGTTGGTCACAGCTTGCTTATGTTATGGCAAGTGAGATGAATAGGATTTAAATTGGTGCGCAAGAGATCATCAAAACGACAATGAACATAATAGTAAGTACATTCTGCCGTAGTTAAGGGAGTGATAAATGCTATTGGTTAAAAAATAAATTATGCCAATGAAGGACGGTTGGGAATGGCCAAGGTGGAAGAAATAGGTTGCAACTTGAATACATTGGTCGGAACAGGCCTCATTAAGAGGGAGATATTTGAGCAGTGACTTGAAGAAGGTGAAGGAGCAGCCATCTCTGAAACTTTAGTAAAAATCATCTTAATTCTACCCAGTATTGAAGATAATGAACAAAGGTGATGGCCCTTAATCACCCCTCAGGTCTGAAACTGAACTCACTGCTGTGATAGAATGACCCTTCATCAAAGATCCGAAGTGCAGTTTTTACCCAAAGCCAAGTTCAGAGGGTTAGGAACACAGAAGAAAGGGAAGCAAGAAACACTGGGAAGAGAGTTGAATAAATAACAGGTCATTAAGGAATTGCCATGTGTAAGCTGAAACAAAATGTGTATGGATTGCTGAAGGTGAAACTGATGACCTATTCTACAGACCTTCACATAATTCACAATAAAGAGATACAGAAATTTATAATGAATACATTCTTTCCTTCTGTGATTTGTCTCACTTCAAAATCTCTATTTGGGGACGTTTTTTGTTTGCTAAATTTTACTCATTAGAATTTCAGTGTGGTTTTCAGACATCACATTGACTTCTGTCAATTCATTCTACTTTTAGCTTCTTCTCTGTGAAACAAGGCCAACCTTTGAGTATTCTTAGATAAGAAGTTGAAACAAATCTGTTAACAATGTAAAAAATGTGTGTCCAACTCAAACTTCTCCCTTGACTTCTAGACTTCTAGACCCAATTGCTGACTTAATATCTCCACTTGGGTATCTAACTGACATTTCCAACTTACCACTTATAAAATGTAGCTACCAAATCTTCCTCATCTCAAACTGTATCACTTTAGGCCAACTCCGTGTTTTCAGTTTACTGGAACCAAAGCCGATATGCCATTCTTTACCTTATCTTTTGTCTTGCTTTGATTTTCCACATCTGGTTTATCAGGACAGCCAGTGTGGCACCAGTGTGTAAATATTTGGGTAACTAAGCCAAGATGATGCTGACAACTCAGTAAAGATTGTAAAGATTTAGTCTCTAGAATAGTTCACTATGAGTCAGAATTGATTCAACGGCAATGTGTGTGTGTGTGTGTGTGTGTGTGTGTGTTATGATAGTTAAAGTGTGTGACTAATAAGCTAAGGGTCAGTGGTTCAAATGCACAAGCTTTTCTGTTATAGAACCTACTTCCATAATGACTTAAAGCTTTGTAAACCTTAATGGGAAGTTCTACTCTGTCCTGCATGGTTTCTATGAGTTGTAATTCACAATTGTAACTGTAATTGTAGGTTTTATTTAAAAGCTGTAAACAGCCACTTATTTTTATTAGGCTCTGGCTTTCCATGAAAATAGCTGTACTCATATGTTGAGTGAAAATCAAGACTAATCATAATAATAATCAAAACCCCATAATAATAATAATAATAAATATATGATGTACTTACTACATGTTATTCATATCCTGGCATAGACTGGCAGTGGGTTTGGTTTAAGTTGCAACTCGTATCAAATTCTGATGTTTCTAACTTCAAAATACATGCAGGAATTAACCACTTCCTCACAGTAGCATCATTTCTCATCAGTCTTCCTAGAATACGTTTCTCCTTTTTATCCCTTCCTTCTTCACTACAGACCTTTAACACTGACTGCAGATAATGTCACTCCACTCAAAAAACCCCAGCAGCATCCAGAGGATAAACCTTCCTGACACATTTACAGTACAAGCCAAAGGCCAACTCCTATGGACAAGGCCCTACAAAGCCTGTCTTCTCTTCACCAGCCCAGCCTCCTCTCCTACTCCTTTCTGTGTTGTGTCCAGACATATAACCAGTTCCTTTATTTCCTTAAGATTTGTCTCCAATGTCACTTCCTCAGTTAGGTTCTCTCCGAATTGAGAGCAGCAGAACCCAGCCCCTGTACTTTCAAATGTCCTTCTCCACTTCCTTTTTTCCATAGGACTGATCACTAGTCAATATTTTCTTCCTCCACCAATCTGTTAGTTTGTTGCACTATCGTTGCATGTTGCTATGCCACCAATATTTCCAATACTAGCAGAATGGTATAGTAGTTTGTATGTTGGGCTGCTAACTGCAAGGTACGCAGTTCAAACCCACTAGCTGCTCCACGGGAGAAAGAAGGTTTTCTGCTCCCATAAAGATTAAAGCCTGGGAAACTGAAAGAGGCAGTCCCACTCTGTCCTATATGGTCCTTATAAGTTAGAATTGACTCAGTGGCAGTCAGTTTGAGTCTAGCAGAATCACCCACGGTAAATAGATCTGAAGGAAGTTCCAAACTAAGACAGATTAGGAAAAAGGCCCAGCAAGCGACTTCCAAAAAATCAGTCAAGGACTATCTTATGTGTTATAACAGACTAGAATGTTGTTTAGTTCGGAAGATGGGCCTCTTGATTGGATGAAAAACACACCAAACTCACTGCTCTCTAGTCGATGCTGACTCAGCAATCCTAAAGGACAGGCCAGAAGTGCCCTTGTGAGTTCCCCATAGTGTCACCTTGGGCAGGAGTCGAAAGGTGCTCCTTGGGCAGCGCACCTGGTGGTTTCAAACTGCTGAACTTGCAGTTAGCAGCCCAGAGCTGACTCTCATGCCACGAGGGCTCCAAGCACTCAAAATGCCGTTTCCATGAAAGTGGACGAAAGCATACAAATGATTAGGAAGACGGCCCAGAACTGGGCACCATTTTGCGCTGTTGCACAAGGGATTGGCATGAGTTCAAGCCCACTCAATGGCAATTAACAACACAATGATTTTTATCTCTGTCTTTATTAGTATTTCTAATACTCTCCTCTCCATCGTGTCTATTATCTGCCTTGACCACTAGCATATCAGCATGTGACTGTGCAGGCACATAATATACACTCTTTTTTTCTGAATGAAAGGATAAACATATGTTTTCAGAGGCAGTTCGGCTCTGCATGATCAGGTTCCTTTGAATCAGAATTGACTCTATAGCAGTGAGTTTATAAGAGAACCAGCAAATTGGTGAATGGGAGAATAAGAACCAAAAAAATTCACCTTCCAGAGAGGTGACCATGAAAAGACAAAAAGAGTCAACAGAAAAAAATGTGTATACACTTATGATTTAATATGTATCTGAAGAACATATTTAACATGTGTGTATAAAATATGAACATAAGATATATATATATATGTATGAAATTTAGTCCACTTTCTTTTTCTAGGCTGTAAGGAAAGTAAGGTCAGTCTTTCCTCCTTATTGAAAACGCAATCAACCAACAGCACCGAAAGCAAGAATTGCTTTCCCAAGTGACACACAAATCAAATTTTCAGGTAAAAAGTAAAATCATGCAACCTCAGGTAAAAAGTAAAAATCTGGATATCCTTTGATAAACATAATATATCTGAAAGAAAGTGTATTCATTGAAGACAATGTAAATTATATTGCTTTAGTTTTATCCCAGGTTCCTCCTTTACCTCTATTATTTATCTGGAAAAGCTATTTAATGAATCTGTATCAGGATCTGAAATTTTGTATTGATCATGTAATACAAGAATATAACTTGTTGTTTGTTGAATCTAATAGTTATTTTTGAGGGGGAAAATGAGTTATATCCTGTTGTTTTTCTTTGTCAGGAACTGATTAAAAGGGATTTCCTGGTTAAGTGATTAAGCTAATGCCATACCAATTACTTAAATTATACACAAGAACATAAGACTCACAGTGGGGGTTTGGGGTGGATTGATGGCCATGAAAATGCATGGACTAATTGAGGAAATGGTGTGGGAACCACATCTGAGCTACTCCAGGTTCCAGAGAAAGGAGAATCCACCTCCCAAGGCTGACAGCCACAAGGCAGAGATTGGATGTGTCTCCACCCTCCATCCTTTCTTTTTACTTTAATCTGATACCACCATTCCTCCCGCGGCATTCTACTTGTCTGCTGGGTTCGATGATCCATTACCATGACCCCATAGAACTCATAGACAACACTCACAATTATGGGGGCTTACTAGGGAAGTTAACGTGTTACCACAAGCCAGGATCAAGACACCTTAAGGACACGGTCCTCGGTCCACAGTAGCCAAGTCTTCTCAGCCAGCAGCCAAGTGTCTTTGGTCCTCAGCCTCTCCACTATGAAGTCCTTTGGCCTCTGCTTTTGTTGGCCAGGAAGCCTACCTGCCATTCGGTCTCACTGCCTTGTGGTCTCAGCTCCAGTCCTCTCTGCTCGGTCTCATGGTCTCTGTGCCACAGCCTCTGCTGCCTCCACAACTGCAGGCAGACCTCACACGAGCTGCACTAGTGCCGTTTCTTTCGTAACAGAACTTCTCCTCCTATGTCTTGGATGGCTCTCTTGTACACACGGGAATATCAAAACGGCACCCTCCCTCAACCTCTTCTGTGTGGTCTCACTCAACCACTTGGTGGGAGTCCCAGAGAACTGGATCGAAGCGCCATGTGTAATTCATTTCATTTTACCACAATAACCCAGGCCAAATTTCTATCATTTAATAAAATAAGACAGGCAAGAATATTTAAAATGTCACTGAAATATAAAATCTTATCTAGATAGTCAAATAAGTTAAGGTATTTAACTTGTTTTAATGGGGACATAAAAATTAATGACACTCTGTAAGGAACTGAAAGTTCTATATACACACATATTGTTCTTTCTTCCATATGCAGTTGACTAAAGCTCTCTGAAAACCATATCTCATTTTTTTTCTCATTGCCAATGTTTCCTCTCTACATTCTGCTCCTGCTCACCGCTTGCTTTATGCTGGTTCCCTTTTCCTCAGCTGCAGTGTGTGCCATCCACCACACAGCAGCAACTCCGTGTGATGGAGTGGAAACTGCCTCCTAGGAGTTTTCACTTTAAATTTAAAGTGAAAGTTAAAGTTTTAACTTTAAATTTCATTGTTTAAGTATTTTTAAAATTTTAAGTTTCATTGTCATATACTCCACATATTATACAATTCAATGGTTTAAACATATAAAAAGAATTGTGAAAAAAGTAATTAATCATAATTAAAAAAAAAAAGAATTGTATAATCACCACAATGAATTTTACTTTTTCCAGTTCTTTACAGAATGAAGTTGGGAACTGCATCAGAATTGCCTTGTATTTATAGCTTGCTTTAGGTAGTCGCCACATTTTCACAATATTATCTTCCTATTTATGAAACACCATATTCTTCCATTGGTGTAAGTCTCTTTTGTTTTCTCATCATAATGCTCTGTAGTTGTCTTTGTGCAGGTCCTGTGTTTCCTTGGCTAGGTGTACGCCTTCTGTCGGTCCTGGAGATTGTCTTGTTTTCCAGGGTATCTCTTTCAGAGCTTTTTCTAGGTCTATAGGACTGCAATATCTCTTAGTCTTCTATCCTTCTACTCTACCAAATCCCTCAATAGTTTCCACCAATCTTTATGTGGACTCTTTGGGGTTGTCTATATATAAAACCATATCATCTGCAAACTACTGCATTGTATAAATGGATTATGTCCCAGGAAATCTATTTAATAATAATAAAAAAAGGACATATTTATGTCATAGGGCAAACTTGCTCTTCAAGGGGTTAAAAAGCGAAGATGTCATTTTTTTAAAAAGTGAAAAACTGAAAACATTTCTCCTAAGCACTGGAACTAGACAAGGATGCACCTTACTACCATCCTTATTTGGCATCATGCTGGAAGTCATAGACATTAGACAACCAAAACAGATCAAGGGAATAGAACTTTCAAATACAAAACATATAAAAACACATAACAGAATCAAGAATACAACAGGGATAAATCCCAATATGAAAAAAACCAAAGAAAATGTTAAAACCACATCAAGCCCAAAGTGCATCACAAAGGAGAGCAAATGACAGACGAGTGAATCGCCAACAACAACAACTAGGATAAGGGTTCCTGGAGTTTACAGGGGAGGAGGTGGGGCTAAGAGAGAACTGATATCAAGGAGTTCAAGAAGGAAGAAATGTTCTGAAACATATTTTGGTAACAACTATACAACACTACTTGATATGTTGGGACTGTGGGATGGTATGATATCTGGATTAACTCCTGATAAAATGGTTTGGAAAGAAAAAAGTTAATTCAAACCTATGTCTTTAGTACAACCATGGCTGGTACAGGATGAAGGAGTCACAGTTAGCCATGGATTGTTGATATAAAACTAAGGTTGCAAGATTAGAACAAGTAAAAGAAACTTGTCTTGGTAGATAGTGGTTAAAACTTATGATGTTAATTAACCATATCACCCTCCTTGCTAGGACTGGCCTATCTAGAGTTACATACCAGTGAGTAAGTACCTAGGCCAGAAAATGAACTTCTATGAAATGCCATCCTGTAGGACTGGGCAGTGCTCTGGTCTGTTTTACATACGATAACTGTGAGTGGGCACCACCCTGACAGCACCGAACAACAACAGGAAAATAGGGAATTTCAAGTTGCACCCCTATTACTCCAGCTATTTTAAAATTTTATTTTTATTAGCTATTTTATGGTGAGACTTGGAGACCAAATCCAAGATGTGCATTTTAGCAGAGTGAACCTGTAAGATCTCCTTGGTTACGTTCTTTTTTCAAGGTCCCTAAACTATGTCAAAGCATCTGCCCTGCCAAGGAGGGCCATCCTTTGCAGCCTATGAACTGTAGAACACATAGCACGCCAACTTGCTGGGACTATTTTATGGGCATTGGTTTCACCTACGAAGTGCAACCTTTGTTTCGGCATGGCAGGCTTGTCAGAACTGATAAAATGAGATTTATTCTCAAGTTTGACACTTTCAGAGATGTTTTGGTAGTACAATGTGTCCAATTATATCCCAGTAAAACGGAAGGCAGATTCTTATTAAAGCTATGTAAATGCCTACACTGTCATTTAAAAAGGGTGGGGAGTGCACACTGTCTCAGGAAAGCATTTTTCCCTGCATCCTGAAACCTCAGTAATAAAAAGTTAACATTTCAAGATGGTTCACCTTAAATTGCAAAAATAGAGCAATCCACTAAGGTAAGAGTTAAGAGACAGATGAAGAAAAAGGGCGCCTTGCGGTGCCTTTGGCGTGGCACACACCCTGACCTCACAGTCTTCAAGACTCCAAGAATCACATCTCCCTGGTACCTGGAGGCCTCACAGCTTTGAGAGCACCAAGGATCAATGTCCATGATCCAGAAAAGTCTAAACTTGTGATGAGGGTCTACGTAGAGCTGGCCGGTAGCTTTACCCCAGCCTCAAGTATCTTCAAGGGCCTTAGAATCGATGATAGAACAAGCTAGAACCGAGCAACGAAATGACGGTAAATGAGCTCGTGTTAAAGGGTTCCACTCCAAACCCCAAGAATCTCAAGAAAAACACGGGCAGTAATGAGAATCAAGAACTACTGCCTTAGCGCAGACAAACCCAATTAGTAAACTATGGGCCTTTCATTGTAACATGACCCTTGTGCCCAGGGGTGGTGAGTCAACTGAAAGAAGTAGCTGTTATTGAGGGAAATAGATGGACTCATTTGTGCAATGTTAGACTTAATGGAAAAGCAAGCTTCCACTGATATTTTTGAAAATGTCAGTTTTAAAATTTTTTAAATGAAGAATGCTTGTTTGCATTTCGCCACCGAAAGGTGTTTTTGTGTTTCTTTATTTTGTTTTGAGGAATCGCAAATATTTTATTTGAAACAACAACAAAAATCATTGGCAGCTTCCAGAAGAAGGCATTTTACCTATCGCTCTTCCCTAAAGACACAAAAAGACAGGGATAAGCCTGGGAACATGAGGGATAGTGGTACTTGCCCTGCTAGGTCTTCATTCAGCACGAACAACATTTGGAGTCACCCCTAATGATTAAACACATTAAAATGTGGTAGGTTTTTTGCCTGTTTGTAGTTCTAGGTCCATGATTGGCTCAGTAAATGGCAGAAATGCTTCTCAACACGTTTTTGGTGAAAGCATTTTGTGAAGCGGCTTCATTTGGAGGATTCTTCCCAGTTTTGATCCCCTTGGTGTAACATATAATTTAGGGAGTTTTTTGTTACCAGGGAACCCCAGCATAGGGCAAATGGCGCACTCCCTTGACTGCTCATGAAAAGGAGGACATCTCATGTCCACACGGGCATCGTGGTAGAAGGACAATAACTGTCCAGTGAGCCACGGGATGCCCACTGGAGCCACGTCCCTCTCACATACGTGGTCACCTCAAGTCGGGTGGCCTCGCTGCAACTGGGCTTTTGTTTGCTGTTCTCAGATATTAGACAGGCCAGAGAGGATGAGGGTCTGTCTTCTCTACACACTAGTACTTGGGGCACCCCCATGATATTCTCTGTCCCCCGTGTCATCTCTGTTGACAGTATTCATAATAGTTTCTGCGGCTACCAACTCAACCCCTAACACACATACATGTGCACAATGTATACATATGGATATTCTGTTCCAAATCAGTCAATACTTCTAATTTCACCCACAACGTCCCTGATCCAAATGAACAGTTTTCAAAGGCGTTGGAATCGTGAAAAATACAATAGTGTGCGAGACTCTGACATGGTTCAGAGTCTCCACACACCTCTTTGACCCTAAAAAAGGTAAGGGGTCCTGAACACCAACCTTGTTCCCCCTTCTCGTTTTCTCTGCTCCAGCCTGCCTTCCACCATCCACACCGGTGATTTCAGAAGAGCAAAGGGAGCGAGAGGCATAGCCACACTCCCTGTGACTTTTCTTTTAGTCCTTGTTCTTACCGCGCCACCAAGTCACGGTTTTCTTTTGAAAAGCAGAGCAGGTAATAAAGACTGTTATTCGGGAAGAATTGCTTGACTCAGTGGAAAGGCTGTCAGCCCTGGAAACTCCCATTTGCGGGCTTTGTCCTTTTTCCCTTGCCCAGGCCTCCTTTTCTTTTCTTTTCTCTAATGTCATCATTGTACAATGTACCCCCTCCCCACCCCACTGTCCACAGGCACAAAATGCCCTGCATTAGAACAGGACAACTAGAGCGGTATTATTTTTAAAGGACTTAAAATAAGTTTGAAATAATCCTCTTTACAGAAAGAGGTCACAAGGTCAGGGTTGGCTATAAAAAAATTGTTGTCATCTTTGTTTAATGATCAGCAGTAAATTATGACTCAAACAGTGCTGATAAAATGACACAGATCCACCTACAGCTTCTTCCTACACTGTATTTTTATGACTGCTATCCAGCCTTCATTGTGAAGGTACTGCTCATGAAATAGGTGTTGTAAGAGCTGTAGAAGCTGTGTTCTAATAAAAGAAGATGTAGCATCGGGCTTGTCACTGACATTGTATGCGAAACTATTGTGCCTATGCAAATTTTAACCAGATTTAAACAAAATAAATGCTAAAAGAGAGAAAATTTGACCAGGCATAACGAGGTGACAATTTTAGCAGTAAGAGTGAAGTAGTGAAGATTCAGGATTTGCAATCCTTATGATCTCAGTCGCAACTCTTCAGCTTTCCTACCATTGTATCATGC
The DNA here is from genome assembly GCF_000313985.2 of Echinops telfairi. Classification (NCBI taxonomy): domain Eukaryota; kingdom Metazoa; phylum Chordata; class Mammalia; order Afrosoricida; family Tenrecidae; genus Echinops; species Echinops telfairi. The sequence goes on from NW_022103900.1 coordinate 9,865,701, forward strand.
ATAGAACCATAGACAGTATTTGAACCAATCAATATGGCTGGGTTCTTCCAGTTAAAAAATACTTTATGACTAAGTGAAAAAACAAAACAAAACCACAGAGCGGTGTTTCATACTGAGGTTCAGGAGTCAGGGAGATGCAGGGTGCTCGCCCATTGAACACAGCAGTTGCAAAACTCAACTTCTCTTTAAGCAACTACTGCCAGCTCGGACCATGCACAAATCACAGTGATGGGGACTTTGGGGGGCTCTCCTTCAAGGAGCATACAACGGGAAAAGGGGAAGAAGATAAGCAGAGACGCAGAGGCAGTGCAAGGCTGAAGAAGCGAAGAGGCTGCAGCGAACATTTCAGTGATCCTTCCCCATCTGTTGGCAGGTGGGGTGTGGATATGGATGGGATTTTAACCCTCCAGCCCCAAGGTTATTTGCTGAGTAACATGTGAACTTCCTAGGGACAGTAGCATAGAAATAGAGTCCCAACCAAAGCCATTGTCGTGGAGTCCACCACCAGGCATAGCAACAGAACAGGAGCGAGGAGAGAGGTCTCCTAAGGTTTCCATGGCAGTCGGTCTTTAAAGAAACGAAGTGCCACATCGCTCTCCTTTGGAGCAGCCGGGATGGAAGGGCTGTAAGCACTTTAAGCACCGTGTCACCAGAATTCTCATATATAAGTAGTGTTGGTTATTCGGGAATATTGCTGTGTAAATAGGTAAGATTTTCATTGTACGGTGTGTATTTGACTTTGCTCCACACATTCAATATAGTCTACCAAATGCTGACAAAAACCAAATATCTGGATATTGTGTCACATTTTTCCACTTCTAGCACCATTTCTGAGACACTAAACACTGAAGGAAATTTTTCCCAAAATATTTTTATAACACATTTATTAATAGCATTTACTTAAAAGATCCATCTTGGCATGCATGTTGTAGACATTTCAAAATATTTATCTCTATTTCCACTGACATTTTTCTCTAAATTACAGAATGTAGTGAACCAGTGAAAGTCTGATCAAAATCACTCATGCTAAGTTATGCAAGAGCAGCAATAATGTTAATTATTATTGCAGTTAAAGCATGATTTTTTTCCTTTAAGCACTGCTTGAAATGTTAGCCATGAATTTTCTGTGATATATTTTAATTAGCATAAAGATTGAAGCATTTTCGAACTTCTCTTATGATTCCCTTTTTTTCTACTCATAGACTGTCTAAAAGTGTTTCGTTTAATTTCCAAATATTTAAAATTATCTCTAAATGTCTTGCTACTAATTTCTAGGTTATTTCATTGCAGTTATAGAATCTACTCTGTATGATTTCAAATCTCTGAAGTTTATTGTGGCTTATTCCGAGACTAGTTATGGTATAGGACCTCTCTTGGTGAGTATACCATAAAAACCCCAGCCAAACTCACTGCCATTGAGTCAGTGTTGACCCACAGCAGCTCTATACGATAAGGCAGAGCTGCCCGTGGGAGTCTCTGAGACTGTTAACTCTTTACTGGAGTAGAAAGCCCATCTTTCTCCCAAGGAGTGCCAGGTGGTTTGGAACTGCTGACCTTGCAGTTAGCAGCCCAACTCATAACCACTATGCCACCAGGGCTCCACCCATAAAAAAAAAAATGTGTCTTTTGCAGCTGTTGGGTTGGTGTTCTATAAAGAGAATTAGGTCAGCGTGGTTTATGCTGTCAACAGATCATCTGTTTCTTTGTTGATTTTTTTGTCTTGTTAATTAGACTGAGTGTAATGAATGCCTCTCCTTCCTTTCATCCCAGACACTTTCCTAAGGGCTGTTAAAGAAAATAAGAAGAAAGAGAATGAAGGAAAGAAAGAGAAAGAAAAGACACATGGTACTAAGAATAACTACTATAACTGCGTTTAGAAGGAAGGAATTTAGAATAAACCGGAAGAAGAAATGAGTCACACACCTTCTGAAAGACGGCAATTTGGTTTTGTGGTTTGGTTTGGTTTTTGGGTAAGAAACGGGCAGCTGCTCAATTCGTTTTTAACCAAGGAAGTTTACACAGCCAAAGACATTAAAGAGAATTGCATTGCCAGTCAAATCTAGCCCAGTTAACGGCCAGGCAAACCATGTCCAAGTCACTGACAGACAGACAAGTTGGAAGAGGACTGTTGAAAAAGGTGAGGGAGGATGCACACAGCTGCACAGAATCAGAGGGCTGGGGACCATTTTCTCCCTCTTTTCTTTCTCCCCAGAGTGAAGCAAACGATAGCCGATAGTGTATGTCTTGGCCTTGCCAAGAATAAGCACATTCTCTTCACTGCCTCTGGGAATTAATGGAAGAGCAGCAGATTTGTCACAATTCTGATGAGCTCCTTCCCTCGGGTGATACGGCAGGGCTAGTGGGGAACTCGTTTCTCTGATCCTTGGATTACTTTTGAATGATTCAGTCTCTTTCGGATTGGTTCCTCTAATGTGGTCTCTAAACATGTAAGGAGTGTTTGTGGACTTCTGGAGGAAAGAGAAGACTCACACATATGACATCTTCTAGATAATCATTGGAGTGGTCTAATCTCTGCACTTCTAACCAGGCATGCAACTTGAGGTTTATTACCATTTGAGCCAACTGAATGCATTGAACTCACTGCCATTGAATCAATGTCTACTCAGAGTGACCCCACAGGAAAGGGTAGAACCGTCCCCATCTTTCTGAGACTGCAACTCTTTGTGGGAGTAGAAAGTCCTGCCTTTTCCTCGTGGAATGGTTGATGCGTTCGAACTACTGAGTTTGAGGATCACAGTGCATTAGGCTGGTTTCTCTAGAGAAACAAAACCAGGATGCTTATGATTATATATATATAATGATAGGTTTATATAGTGAGAAGTAATACAACAGCTAACTAGTAACAGGCAGCAGACACAGCAAGGTGGGGTGGCAACAGCAGAAAGATGAGATGTTCAGGTGTAGCAGGAGCACAGCAACTTAGTGAAACAGGTCATGATGGAGCCTCAAGGCATAGCAAAGCACAGCTCACGTTCCACAATCCACAGGTTGGCTCAGCCCAGAGGTAGTGCAGAAGAATTAACTCAGGCAGCAGCAGCTGGTTGATCACCAGGGAGAAAGAGGAAGAGTCCTGCATCAGAAAGCCATTTATCTCAGTTGTCCTCCAATCAAGCTGTCAACTGATCGACAGGCTAAAGTCTGCCCACATGTTCCTCCAGGAGCCATGTTGGCACAAAAAATCCTAACTATCACACACAGCCTAGCATGCAACCACTCTGCTACTACATACACTAGAGCCTCTTTAACTTGGCGATAAACAAAAATAACAATTAAAAAACCCAACAGCAAAAACAAACCCACTGCCATTGAGTCAATTCCAAATCATAGTAACCTTTTAGGACACAGAATTCCTCTCACAAACAAAGAGACACAAGGGTAGTTAGTAAAAGAAGGATCTCTCAAGGCTACATAATTCATTTATCTCTCTTTATCCTGGTACATGAATAGTTCTACCCTATTAAATATTAGGTCTGGGATTATAAAGATTGAAAACCCTGAAAGGGTTTTCTGTCTTCTGTTTCACAGGGTTGATATGATTCAAAGTTGACCTGGTGGCAGTGGATTGTGTATATATATGCCCTATATATGATGAGTCCTGGTGGCACAGTGGTTAGGGTGCTTAGCTACTAACTAGAATGGTCGGAGGTTCAAACACACCAGTAATTCCTCCATGGAAGGAAATCTGCTTCCACAAAGATTAATTATAGGAACACTATGGAGCAGTGCTACTCTGTCTCTATAGGATGCTAACATGTTGGAATTGACTTGGCAGCAATGTTTTGTTTTGCTTTTTTGAAGACTCTATATAATTAACATATGCAATATGTATCTTATATGCAAATATATACATATACATACATACATTATATGGTATAAATTGACACCCAATTTGGGCTTCAGTCCAGTTTGATTCCTGCAACCAGTAAGTGAATAACCAATAAATGTGGATAATTATTATAGAGGAGATTATCCCAAACTACAACTAAAATTATACCAAACTCATGTTTGGGGAGTTTCAGAACCATCTGTGGAGTAAATATTTATACACTCAGTGCAAATACTTGGTTTTTTAGGCATAACCTGGTGGTCTTAGTTACATAGGGTACGTCAGTATTGGTCTCTCCTCCTTGAGCGACTTTTCCTTCACATCTTGAATCATGATAATTCACAATTATGTCCCACGCGTGTAATACTATAAATTGGCAGGTACAAATCAGGACGGTGTGACTATGACTCATTTTCACACGTACTTTGCAGGTAACAAGAATTTTCTGGTGGAGGAGAGTGTTTAAGTTGGCAGAAACAAGATGCTAAACTTTAGGGTCAAAAATATCTACCTGGATTATCATTTGTATCTGTTTTTGTTGTTGATTAAAATCTTAATATTAATCTTTGGCATTCGGAAGTTCTGCTTATTAAGTTTAAAGCGGTAGGTGTAAAATAATATTTGAACAGCTTTGCTCTTGAGTAGATGCATACCTCGTGTGATGTGGTTCTGCATGAAGAAAACTGATCCTAATCTCTCTGAAAGAAGGAACTGCCTTTCTCATGTTTATAAGACAGCTATTCAAGTAGCGTCATGTATATGTTTTTGCTCAGCAATATTCTTAAAAAGAGAAAATGGTTAATATCTATTTCTTTCATGGGAAAAATAGAATTATCAAGGAAGTATTTGTGTATACCAGATTTTATGCTTATGTTAGGAAGAACTCTTTAAGTATAGCTGCAAATAACGACCTCTTATCATTGTACAAACCCATGAAAGACCTCTGGGTCATAGGATGAAACTGAAACAAGTTTAGGTAACCCAAGTCCAAGAATTCGATCTTACTGGCTAGCTGAGAAATGACTGGATTTCTTTCCAGCAATTTTGGTACCAAATCACAGCAAATACAGAGCTGCCAACAATGTTTCTTTAGACAATCTTCAGACTTATTGTATTATTCTGGGTACTTTAGAGAAACAAATCCACAGAAACTCATGTACAAGAGAGAGTTTTATATAAAGGTTAAGTGCGCATCAAGAAACATCCCAACCCAGTGCTGCCCAAGCCTACAAGTCCAATATTAACCCATCAACCCATATGTCCAACACCAATCCACAAAGTCCTCCTCCATCTCACAAAACACACACAATGGCGCCGACTGTAGGAGGAAAGGCGAGTCAGTGAACGTGTAAACATCTCAGCGCTGGCAGGTCTCCACACGGGTGCTCCAACATCCAGGGCTGCTTCAGGGTAGGTCCATGTGACTTCTCCTCAGGGATGTCTTGCAGGAAGTGAGCCTTGCCAGCTAAAGCAGGGAACTGGCTAAGGCAGCTGCACCCTGGTGGGACCATCACAAAGCAAGAGACCAGAGAACTAGAAAGGCGAGGCTCACCAAGGCATTTATCTCTTGCCCTTCAATTAATCCCACATGTGTTTATTGGCCAGGTTGGCACAATAAACTAACTAACTCACTTACCCTGAGTAAAAGTATGAAGAGATCAACCATTATAGAACCGCTCATTTCATGGCATGAATAAAACAATAAAAATACGACTACAAATTTACTTTAATGTGGAGTTGTAACATATGTCATTGTTTTCCATTTTGTCTGGCCAATGCTTCTTTGATTTTAAATAACGTATGTAAAGATAATCATGAATAGTTGATGAAAACACACTCGGATTTGTATGGAGCAGAAATGTAAAAGACCACTGAACAGTGTGGTTTATATTTGTCGGTCCTGGGCTGTGACTCTTTTCTTGGCTGTGAATAGCTCTGACTCAGCTACCACTGTTTACCTACAATATCACCAGCAGCCCACAAGAGCATATTTTAGTCCTATACTACCCCATCCTACAGCATGAAAAAAGGTATTGATGGCTTATCCTTTTATATGGCAATATTCCAAAGTCATAATTTTTTGCAGTAGAGATGATAGCTTTCCTCATCAGTAAAATCAAGGTGATAACATTAATCCTTCTGTGTTTTTGGAAGCATGAAATCAGATAATGTCCGCCAAGTGGTTCACACAGAGCCTGTAACCTTGTAAGTATAGGGTGGCTTTCCTTATCGTTTCCTTGGCTTTTTGACAGAAAAACAGGTGACTCGAGGTTTTTTGAAGGAGGCCTAAAGACTGCTTATTAGGTGAATGCGAAGAAGCCAATTTGGAAGCTCTAAATATTCTGTTTTGAATTTCCCATGCTGGCTGGCAGAGTCTAGTACAAGTCATTACACATTCCCATTATTCAGGACTGCATCAGACTCCCATTCCTGCATGTGGCCCTCAGCTCCTACATGAGCCGAATTTGAGATTTTCTCACTTCAGAGTTCTCTGCGTACAGCCACCATCTCCCACCACACCCTCGGCCACAAAGGACAAGTTTGTGTCCTTTAAAGGAGTCACAGCTTGCAAAATAAGTTGCACATTTAAATTCTTAGATGGAAAGTCCTCATGGTTTTTCTGGGCTCCGAATATAAGGCAGTGATAGCCAGGAAATGTGTGACACAGAATGGCTTTTCCCTTGTCTAAAATGCACCCCTGTGCCTTGAACTCAAAAATGTATAATTTGAGGCAGAAACCAATATTCCCTGGTTACTTCCTATCTTCACCTCAAGTTCATCTCTGTCTTAAGGAAGGAAATCTTGGCAGAGTGTGCATGGCTAGTTTGAATATCCCGTGCTGACGTAGATGTGAGTTTGCGCCTTCGAAAGGTCATTTTCAGAGTAATTTTTTTCGGTAGGAGTCCAGAGAACCTAGGTAGATGAACAGTCGGTGAGAAAATGGAAGGAGACAAACAGATGAGGAAATGAAGGCCCAGAGAATGTGAGATTCAAGACTTTATGGAGCAAATCAATTTCTATTTTAAGGCACTTGGAAAATAACTTGATTTTCATATCATCCAAGAAACACTAACAAAAATTCATTAGGTGTGGGGGCAGCACCATTCCATTTTCTCTCCAGCCCACACCCTCCCCAGCCACCACCCCCCCCAAAAAAAACCCCAACCAAACAAGAAACAAATCTGCTTGGGGATTTTCTTGGGCATGTGTGAACCTCTCTAGGCTGCCTCTCAAACATTCTCCAAGTTACATCTTTAAAAATGATCACTTGTAAAATGCACTCGACCTTTTATGCACTATGACTGTCCCATCTTGGATTAAAATCCTCCCTGGGTTTTGACAACATCTTACTCCAGTTTTCTCACCGTGAGTGCCCTTTTAGATTGGGCTTCATGATGTCTCTCAAACTGAAAGCTCGTTTTGAACACTGCATCTCTGTTCCTTCTGTATCTGCAGCCAGAAACCAGCTGCATTTTGTTCATCTAAATTTATGAGGGGTTACCCAAAAAGTCCCCAGAATTGCGCAGGTGG
>NW_022103900.1:9873430-9875452 GCF_000313985.2 Echinops telfairi
GAAATGACAAAAATGTTGACTCACAGTGCATTTGGAGTTCTTTCCACCAAGTCAGACTGTTAATCAAGCTTTCTATTTAGAGGTTCTGAAAAGATTGCCTAACAGTGTGTGACCAAAAAGGCCTGATTGGTGGCAGATAGGAGAATGGTTTTGCCACCATGACAATGCACCTGCTCATGCAGCCATCTCAGCGCATCAGTTTTTGGCTAAAAACAGCATGTCTCTCTGGCCCCATACACCTTATTCATCTGACCTCACTCCCTGTGATTTCTTTTTGCTTCTGCAATTAAAGAAGGACATGAAAGGACAGCGATTTGACAACACAGAAGAAGTGACGAAGAAAAAAAAGGGAGGTGCTGTCAGCCATCCACACAGATGAGTTTGAAAAATCTTTCCAAGAATGGAATTGCAGATTTGACTGATGCATTGTGTAATGGAGAGTACTTTGAAAGGGATATTCTTGTTTTGTAAGAAAATTTAAAACATAGCTTTTGGGGGGGGGGAAATTCCATTTTCTGAGGGATACCCCTTATATATCCATCTCACCTCAAAGCCTAAAACAGATTTCTTCCCTCTCAGGAGTCTGAAGAACTTGCTGTCTAAGCCACCAGTGGCACTTAGCCCACTGCCACTGAGTTGATTCTTATAATGACCTGGAGGACAGGGTAGCCCTGCTCATTAGGGTGCCTGAGACTGTAAACCTTTACAGGAACAGCCAGTCTCGTCTTTCTCTCAGAGTGTCTGTCAGATTTGAGCCATTGACCTTGTGGTCAATAGTCCAACACTTAACCCACTAGGTCACCACACAGGTATACATATTTATGGGCTGTTTCCATTTCATATGCATGTATGTGTCTTAAAGCCCACAAATGGAGGCAGGCTATGTGAAGGCAGAGATCTTATTTTATCTTTTATTAGGAAGCTAGTATTGTGGATCTGCGGTCAACTTCCCACCAAAGATATATCATCTCTTTTGGATTTCTGATGAAATTGCTTCTTAACTTTACCTGAACTTTTTCCAGGAATTATTTTGCAAGCAACTTATTGCACATTAGAATTTTTGAAAATCAGCATGCGATGGAAATCCACAAAGTCCAAAGTTTGTTTTTATAAGTCTTACCACCCTGAATTGTAGAAACTGTTGAATAGTGCACATTTGCTCTCTGTTGTCTCAAAAATCACAACACACAAGTGATTTTTTACAAATCGTATGAAATCAACAAAATTCTGGCAAGGTTAACTAAGAATAAAAGACAGAAGATATAAGTAATATTTGGAATGAAAAAGTAATGCAATTTCAGCTGTTATACACAGGAGGATATCACTATCAACTTTATGTCCCTAATTTTGAAAACATATGAGGTGATTAAATTATGAAACATAGATGAAATAGATAACATTTAGTCAAGGACATCCCCAAATGTTATGGGCCTTGATTACGGCACTAAGTAAGATCAACCCAAGGGCCTTTGCCGCAATGACCAGAAAGCCCCTTAAGTAACATCTCTGTCTCCCTCTCTATAGATGATGCCAGTTAATGTACCTAAACTTTAATACCAGAGTCATGTAATTATGTGAATTATGCATAAAAATGAAATGCACAATGGTTACTAAGGGCTGGAAGAAGTTGTGAGGGAAGGAGAGTTGTGGGAATGCTTCCCTTTAAGGCAATGAACATGTCCTGAAATAATGTTGAACAACATTGTAACTATACTGCCTATCTCCGAAGTGAACATTTTAAAGTAGTGAGATAGTTAAAGTGTATTGTGCCAATCTGGAGGATGAACACATGTGGGGTTAATTGAAGGGCAGAGAGATAAATGGCTCAGTGAGCCTGACCTTTCTAGTTCTCAGGTCTTTGTGATGGTTGGATCAGGGTGCAGCTGCCTTAGTCAGTTCCCTGCTTCAGCTTGCAAGGCTCACTTCCTGCAAGACATCCCTGAGAAGAAGTCACATGGACCTACCCCAATGCAGCCCTGGGTGCTGGAGCAGCCATGTGGAGACCCCTGCCAACACTGAGAT
>NW_022103900.1:9875768-9877651 GCF_000313985.2 Echinops telfairi
ACAAATGCTAACAATCTAAATCTTCAAATTTATATCAGAATAAAGAGTAAAAGATGATATGACAAATCTCTTAAAACAAACAAACACATAAACCTCACTGCTAATTGAGTCTTTTCTGATAATGTATAGGTTTTCCAAGATTGTAAACCTTTAAGGAAAGAAGCAGCCTTACCTTTCCACTTTGGCTTAGCTGGTGTTCTGAGCTGATGGCCTAGTGGATATCAGTCAAACATTTAGCACCAAACATACCCATCAAGGCTCCTTGTAATGAATCTCAAAAAACAACAAAACAAAACAAAACCCTCAAACTCTAGATCATTCTAATTCTATTTTTTTCTTAGCTAAGATTTTACAAGAGTTAAAAATGACTTTATTGTCTAGAACTATTACAAAAGCATGCCTTCAGAAATAGCTCTGCTCAGCCAAGATGACCAATTGCATTCCACTTGTTTTCACAAACTAGAAGCTCTGAGTTGTAAATGGGAGCACTTTTCCAATTCTGGAAGAATAAAGCAATTCAGAGCTTGTTAACTGTATCCAAAGGCTTCCATTTAAAATGATTAGATCTAGTTTGAAAACTGTTGTCAGCTTCATAGGAAATTAAGGGTATGCAATTTGGATATTTTTCCTTTTTAAACATGTTTCTTGAGGAGTAATCTATCAATTTGGTAATTTCTCATTTTCTATTCCTGATCAACATACAATTACATGTGTGTTCTCTTTGAAACAAATCATGCTATCTCAGTGGGTAGAGTTGTCCTTAGGATTTATGGTGTTATCCATATCTCAGATAAACAAGAGATAATATATTAGTGATATTAAATATTGCCTGGAACCCAAAATTAAATATTGTGATGCTAATAAAGTTATTCCTTTAGCTGAAATTCAAATTTCACTAGGAAATCTGTATTGTTGTTAAGCCTGGAAATCCTATCTATAAGTCACAGTTTTTAGATCAAATGTAATGTATGGTTTGAGCCTATGCTTTCTAGGGTTTCCTGGTAACATTGTCTAACATCTATGTGACATAGTAATAATTTTCATAGAACACAACCAAATTTCAAATTTTTCTTAATCCAGGGGACACATTCCTAAAGCAAGGTAAATTGTGGAATGCTTTCACTAAATTGATTTGCTTCGAAATTTAAAGACATGCTGCTATTGATGAAATAATTTGCTTTGTTTTGTTTGCCTCAACTCTTAAAACCAGATGCCTCAGCGGTGGGTCTCAGGCATGACAACACACAGATGAACCAGTGTAAAATTATGCTCCTCAGGGTTTTAATGTCTTGGAGTCAGCTCATCAGGACTCTCTTCCAAGGTGCGTATAGGTGCACTTGAGTCTCCAACCTTGCAGTTAACAGTTCGATGTGTCATTTGTACTGTCCAGGGGCTCCAAACTCCCACAGTCAGTGTCCAGTAAAGCACAGAACTCTCTAATGGAAGGACTGTATTCCAAAACGATATTTATCATGTCCCCTAAACTTACTTCTTAAATTCCTCAACTTCTTCTAACATTGTTTAAAAAAAAAGAAAAAGAGTATGATATTTTAGAAGAACTGGGAAGGAAGATCTTGGGTGCTAAAATAGTGCTAACCATAGCCAGCTTGCTCTAAGGCATTGACAGATTGAAAAATTTATAATATGCATAAAAATCACACCTGAAGCAATGAAACAACAGTTCATTTAAATTGGAATACCTACCTTAGAAAGTAGCTTTGCATTTAGCATTTGAAAAACGATTTTTTAGCAACATTTCAAATCAAACGACATTTATTATCCCAAATAGTTCCTATGCAGTCAGGGAACTTAGAATTTAAAATGTCAGGTTGTATATTGTCTCCTTTAGGAACAACAGAAAGAACTCCTTAACCCATTTTTGT
>NW_022103900.1:9879427-9893169 GCF_000313985.2 Echinops telfairi
ATGACTGTCTTAGATTCTGTAGAAAAGCAACACTAGTGAAGGAATGCGTATATACGTTTATCGAGAAAGAATTAAGGAATAAGAAAAGGCTCATACAGTCGTAGAAACAAGCAAGTCCAAGTCAGAGTAGTTCTGAGTCTGTGGGTCGCGTGTTAGACTGGTGTCTTCTCCTGACTTGAGCAGCTTCTAGGGTTTATGCCCTCAAGGTCAGCAGGAAGGTGACAGGCTGAAAACTACACAGGCAAAAAAATCCAAGGGCAACAGGCCAGATGGCAGGCCACTGTTGACTCCCACCATCGGCAAACAATATAGCAGGCTGTTGGTTGAAATCCAAAGAAACAGAGGTTGATCAGCCAGATGTAGGATCCAGACTCAGCAAACAAGCTTTTCCACAGGTCCACTTATACTGGAATAAGGATACACCCCGTAGGAAATTTCCTTTCAATTGATTGGATCAGGACTGTGATCTGAGTAAGGATGTTGCATCCCACCCAAATCCTCTTACAACTGTTAGCTGCTTATAGCAGATCCCTTTATGGGTTGATCACATTGTGGGGGATTACTAAATCTTAACTGCTAAACCACCAACAATCCTAGTACCCTACTGCCTCAGTTAATACAAAATTATCACAATTGTGGTAGTTACATAATTTCTTGTCAACTTGAGGATATTAAGAGTGAAGGGGTGGAGTCTAGCCTGTCAAGCTGGACACTGCCTGATGAAGCTTCCTTGTGAGTGTGGCCTTCTGATGAGGATTCTGGGAACTACCTCTCTTCCTCCTGGAGGCCAGATGCACTCTCTTCTGTTGACAAGCCACACAGAGCCAAGCTGATTGCAGCAAGAGCCCTGGAGATGCATCCACTGGTGATCTTCTTACATGTTGCATCATTGCATGTGACTGCGTGAGTTGAAGAGTGATTCATGGGCTAATATCAGACTTATGGGCTTGATCTGGCCTAGGCTGGGATATTTCCTTAATATAAAATTACTCTTTGATATAAATCTCTCTCTTATACACATGAGTATTCTTGGATCAACCCGGCCTAACACAACAATGACCAAACTCATCCACTTCGTCACTGCCATTGAGTCAATTCTGACTCACAGTGACCCTATAGGTCACGGTTGAACTGCTCCTGTAGGTTTCAGAGACTGTTATTCTTTGTATGTGTAGAAAGCCTCATTTTTCTTCCTCAGGGCAGCTGGTAGTTTCCAAATACTGACCTTCACGTTAGCAGCTCACGTGAAAGCATGACGCCAAACTCTCTAAACCCGACTGACTGCCATTGTTGCAACTGTATTTGAATTTTCTTTAGCGACAATTTTCCTTACGTGCATTATCTATGATATGTTTTTTTGTTAAAAAAAAATCACTTTTCCTGATATGTAAACAATAGTTTTATATGTGATCCCATAAAAACTCACCAAGAAGGTAAATCATCTTACTCAAGTAACCTCATCTTCCATTTCCTTCTCTGTATTATGTAATAATCACAAATCCAGAAGAAAATACTTCAGTCAACAGTGACCTGCACGGAACCTTCTAGCACATTTTAAATTGCAAGTTTAGATCAGTATGGCCAGAGCAACCCTGAATACCCTTTATGCACCAGACATTTTGCTAAATTCTGTTAAATGTGCTGTTTTTGTTGTTGCTAGGTGTCACCGAGCTGTTTCTTACCTGTAGTGGTCCTATGCACAACAGAATGAAACAGCGCGCAGCTCTGCACCATCCGGATGATGGTTCCCATGCGGGAGCCCGTTGTTCCAGCCACTGCGCAAATACATCTCACTGAGGACATTCTTCGTCTCCGCTGCTCCTCTAGTTTACCAAACAGCACATCCGTCTCTAACAACAGGTCCAAAGTATGTAAGACCAAGTTGCACCATCCTAGCCTCCGAGGACCAATCCGGTTGCATTTCTTCTAAGACAGATGGTTCTCTTCTCTTACCAGTCCATGGTACTGTCAGTGTTCTTCTCTAGCACCCTGATTCAAATGCATCAATTCTTTTGTGGTCTTCCTTATTCAGTGACCAATGCTCACGTGCATATGAGGCAATGAAAAATACCATGGCTTGAATCAGGTCCTCAAAGTAACATTCTTGCTCTTTAATAGTCTAAGGAGGTCTTGTGCAGCAGGTTTATGCATTGCAACTCATCTTTTAATCTCTTGACTGCTGCTTCCATGATCATTGATTGTGGATTTAAGCAAGACAAAATCCTTGAGAACGTCAACCTTTTATCCATTTATCATGAGGTTGCCTATTGGTCCAATTGTGAGGATCTTGGTCTTTTTTACATTGAGTTGTAATCCATCCTGAAGGCTACAATCTTGATTTTCATCAGCAAGTGTTTCAAATCCTCCTTACTTTGAAGTAGTGTGGTTGTTTCATCTGCATATCACAGGTTGTTTATAAGCCTTCGTCCCATTCTGATGTTGTATTCTTCTTCATATAATCCAGGTTCTCTGATGATTTTCTCAGCACACAGAATGAATAAGTGTGCTGAGACTATATAGCCTGTCACACACCTTTCCTGATTTTAAACCATGCAGTATGCCCTGCTTCTGTTTGAACAATTGCCTCTTGGTCCATGTCCAAGTTCTGCATAAGCACAAGGAAGGGTTCTGGAATTACCATTCTTCTTAAAGTTATCCATAGTTTGTTATGATCCATGCAGTTGAATGCCTTTGCATAGTCAATAAAACACAAAGAATCATCTTTCTGGTATTCTCTGTTCTCATCCAAATCTATCTGACAGCAGCAATGATATCCCTTGTTCCATGTCCTCTTCTGAATACCAGTAACATAGCTTCTAGCCTCACCACAACACACAAGCCACCATGATATGACAAAATGACAAACAAGTGGTACGTTAAATGTGCTATCTCATTTTAAATTGCCAACAATTCTATAAAATAGGTATTTTCCTCCCCTCACTAGCTGAGCTTTAAAAAAGAGTCCATATGTTGACATATATACAATCTGTTTATAACTTTATCCCTTTCTATTTCCCTACTACATCCACTTCTACCAGCTACAAAGGCAAAATTGCTAAAACGGTTAATGATTAAAAAGCTCCACTGGCATTGTGTTGATTCTGACTCACAGTGACTCTATAGGACAGAATATAATTGTTCCTTTGGGCTTCCAAGATGTCAAATCTTTACAGGTGCAGATATCTGCCTCTTTCTCCCATGGAGTAACTAGTGGGTTGGAAATGCTGACCTTGCGGTTAACAGCTCAGTGCGAGATGTTGGAGTTAATTACTGTTTGAAAAAGTGCCTGACCTGTAATATCTATGGACTACATGTGTGGGGGAAAGGATGGCCTCCACAAGATGAATGAACACAGTTGCTGCCAACAGTGGAGTGGGCTCCAACGTCAGAACAATTGTGAGGCTGGCACGGGTTGGGCCGTGTTGCATGCTGTTGTCCACAAGATCACTCTGAGTTGGAACGAACTCAAAAGCACCTAACAAGAACAACAACTGATGGACTCTTGGGAATGTGCTCTTCCATCGTACTACCTGTATTCACCCAGGGACTCTGAAATTCAGATAGTATGATGAAGAGCACATTTCCCAGACTCCCTGAGAGGGGCAAAGGTTAAGCACGCGGCTACTAACTAAAAGGTTGGTGGTTCAAATCCATTAAGAGGCACCTTGGATGAAAATCCTGGCAATCTACAGTCATTGAAAACCCTCTGGCACACCCTTCTACTCGTAATCAATGGGGTTCCCATGAGTCACACCTGACTCAACAGCAACCAGTGTAGGTATGAGTATCTGTACTCTCCATGCACCTACACATTTCATGGCTTCTTTTGCTTATCTGACTGCCTTCCATGTCTCCAACTAGAATACTTTTAGGTATTTAGAGAAATATATAGTATAATTTATTCACTCCAAATCCAGCATGAGGTAGGCCTGAAGAGGCATTCAGAAGGAACCGATTCAATTTTGCCCTGTTCTATTGGATTTTCAATGTTTTAGGGAGTTCTGAGGTCCCAGTGCAGAGCATGAACGACTAATAACCAGACTTTAGCTTTCATAGCAGCTTGTTCTTGAGCTGGTCATAGGTAGCCCTGAGGGCCCTGGATGATCATTTTGTAAGACACCCGAATTCCTAAACAGCCTCATACCCCTCAGATCTTCAGATTCTGTGGTTTAAACTGAGCATATGCAAGTGGATCTTTTGGACCAGGCATTTTTAGGCAGCCAGTACCTCCCAGTTGACCTGGAACTCAGAGATGGGAAAAGATGTTCAGTGTCATTCACACCATCATATGTATTTTCTAGGGGTCAATAAAATATCATGTCAAGGAATCAAAGCTTCATATTTTGATATTTTTGTTTAGTCAAGGTTTCTATGTTTTTGTAGCAATACTTTTTTTACTTACCTCATGTGTATAAGCTATTTTTTACAGCAAGGTAATTGTGATGTTACTGAAAAATAAAACTTAAATCCAGAAGAAATGACTTTTGATCCTAGTTGTGCCATTTTACTAGTATTGATGCTTTGAGCATAAAAAGAGGATAAATGCAAGCTCTTAAAGACTTCAAACTAGACTCAATACATATATGATTTTTGTGAATTGCTATAAAATGTGAAGCCTTCTTATTAACAGTCTGTATACATGTCCAAATTGTTGTTATTAGGGTAGGTAACCTCAAAAAAGTTCTAGCCCATAGCAACCCTATGTACAACAGAATGAAGCAGAGCCTGGTCCCGTGCCATCTCACAAGCATTCCTACATTGGAGCCTATGGCCCCAGCCACTGTGTCAATTATATACATTGAGTCCATGGCTAACACAATGAGCTTTGATTACTCCATAGAGATATATATAGAGAAAATAGTCAGAGACCTCAACAGCTACCAACTCAGTTTAGAGATAAGTAAAAGAAGATGGCCAGGCTCCACTCTGGGCTACTAACCAAAAGGTTGAATTTATCCAAGGACATCATAGATAATGACGCCAACATTCCCAATTTGGGGCCAGAATCCTGCTCTACAGTTAGGTCTTGACAGAGATAAGAGTTTCCCTAATAGTAGCATTCCTTAAGAAATGGGTCTCTACAAAAAATCTTATCATTGTGAATGAGGGGGAGTGCAGAGTGGGGACCCAAAGCCCATCTGTAGGGAACTGGACATCCCCTTACAGAAGGGCTGCAGGTAGGAGACGAGCCAGTCAGGGTGCAGGGTAGCAACAATGAAACATACAACTTTCCTCTAGTTCCTAAATGCTTCCTCCCTTCCCCCACTATTATGATCCCAATTCTACCTTACAAATCCAGATGGACTAGAGGATGTACACTGGTACAGATAGGAACTGGAAACACAGGGAATCCGGGACAGATAAACCCATCAGGACCAATAATGAGAGTAGTGATGCCAGGAGGGGAAGGGGAAGGTGGGGGAGGAAGGGGGAACTGATCATAAGGATCTACATATAACCCCCGGACAACAGAAAAGTGGGTGAAGGAAGACATTGGACAGTGTAAGACATGAAAAAATAATAATAATTTATAAATGATCAGGGGTTTGTAAGGGAGGGGGAAAATGAGGAGCTGATACCAAGGGCTCAAGTAGAAAGCAAATGTTTTGAGAATGTTGATGGCAACAAATGTACAAAGGTGCTTGACACAATGAATGTATGTATAGATCGTGATAAGAGGCCCCAATAAAATTATTTTAAAAAGTAAAAAAATAAAGAAAGCAAAACACTAAGAACTGTTGATACTATTCTGTTGCAGAATCCCTCCTAAAATAAATCCTTCAGGGTCACCATGACCACACCAATACCTCTGTACTTTTCCCTTTCCTATTTTCCTTGCTGATAGCAAAACAGAAATCTGTATATGTGGTGATAATAATTATTAAACCTTTAAACATTTTGCAATAACAACCAAAAAAAAGAAAAGAAATGGGTCTCTATTACCCTCACCTGATGCTTACTCTATTCTTTAATTATTTACATGGAACAGTAGCTTTCCTAACGTCACCCCAAAATTTAGTAGAAAAGCCAGGGATGTGAACCCAAATCTGTCTGGCGCCAGACAGAGCCTGAGCCCTTAACCACGATGGTACTTAGCTAACCACACATGTGCTCAGCCTCCCAGGAGAAAGGTCAAGAGAGGGACTGGGAGCCTGACAGAGTGAAATAGGCTGCGACTTGTTAGATTTTCTGCCTGTAAAGCCAAAGTCAATGGCCACCAGTCTTAAAGCCGTGCATTTTTCAGATACAGTAAGTTCTCATGCTCTACACTTTGGATTTTCTGAAAACTTCGATTTGCTTTTTAATGCTATGTAAATGTGTCATAACTTTGAAACTACTGAACCCAACTCTTCAAAACACCATACTCCCTTCCATCCAGTGGATTCTAACTCCCGAGACTCTTATAGGACAAAGTAGAACCACCTGTGTGGGCTCCGGGGCTATAAATCTTTAATTCACCATGCCACCAGGACTCTTGGAACCAGCCCACAGTCATAACATAATCTGTTCCTTCCCCTCCTGAGATCTCTACTCTCATTATTGGTCTTCATCATAAAACACTGTTTTTATGCATATGAAACTTTTTAATTACTGAAAAGGCGGCAAGCCATTTCTAATGTTAAAACCAAACCCACTGCCATTGAGTAGATTTCAACTTACAATTTGACTTACCTAGAAAGTTAACTGAAAGACACAGGGGAGAAACTGGTTTGGAACCTGGGGACTACCTACACCTGGAGACCAACAGCAGTTAACAGTGTACCAAACTCTTTAATATACACAAAGGGAGAAACGTTGTTTTCCGTCTGGGTTACACTGCAATGCTAGTGTGTACTATTGGGTCAATTCCAACTCATAGACTTAAGACCAAATCCCAAACTAGAACTTCCCTGTGGGTTTCCTAGATTCTGATCGACTACCAAGTCTTTTCTCATAAAGCAGCCAGTAGATTTGACCAACCAACTTTTCAATTAACAGATGAGCATCTTAACCACTGTGCCACTAGAACTCCTTAAAAATTGAATAGGCAATGTTGCAATATTTAACATAAAGATTTAGCTGTTTCATATCAAATTGAATACAAATTGAATTTTTTGTCATTAGCCTGTTTGTTGTTGCTTTACTTTGTTTTTAAAATGAGCAAATATCGACATTAGAATGGTATAAATATAAAATCACTAAGGTATTTTCAACAGAAGTAACACTAGGGTATTTTCAACACAATTAATACTTTAACAAAATAAAAGGGCTTATTCAATTCTAATAAGGAAATTACTGGCCTCCAGTAGAAGAATATAGAATCCAGAAATATAAACTCGTTTTGACAAAAGGACATCGTCGGAGGGATTGGGAAGTTGATTTGGGTAACTTGATTTGATATATTCGAACTTGTGACTTGAAATCCAGAGAGGAACCAAACCGTTGCCCCTGGGAGTCCTCCTAGTAGGAATCACTTTACATGCTGGCACGTCCTGCATGTCTCTCCAGACCTCAACTCCGTCCTCAAACGTGAGTGCAATCATGAGGAAGCCTTTGAGTAAAATTGTAGACGATCATTTTAGAAATATACAGGCCTACCTTAGAGATGCAACGTTGGGCTGTTAACGTCAAGGCCATAAGTTCAAAACCCCCAGCCATGCAGCGGGTGGGAGATGAAGATTTCTGCTCCCATAAAGATGTACAGGCTCGGATACCCACAGGGGCAGGTCTACCCTGTCCTATCGGGTCGCTATGAGTTGACATTGATTGGATAGCAGTGAATTGAGTGTTGACCTTGCAGATTTCTTAGGTTCAGTTCCAGACCACCGTAATAAAGCATGAATGAAGCAAACCACATGATTTTGGGGACTTTCCAGTGCATATAAAGTTTACGTTTACACGTTGCAGTAGTCTATTCCGCATGCACTAGCATTATGAAAATGTTCAAATTTTGTGACAATTACTCAAATGAAGTGAGCACATGCCACTGGGAAAACGCTGCTGACTGGCTTGCTTGGCACAGGATTGCCACAAGCCTTCAGTGTGTAAAAAGTGCACAAGCTTCAAAGCCCAATTAGGTGAAGTGCAATTGGACAGGTATGTCTGTAGTACCATTTGTAAAGGACAAAACATACCGACTTCAGGGTTCTGTAGTTTTTTAATAATTAGGATTTTAAGATGTTTCCTTTTTATCTTTTGGAAGAGAACTAGAGGACCCTCCTCTGATTACACTGATTTCCTTCAGGTTTCTTCCGTGACGTACAATTATTCACAATTACTGCTTAAGAACCTACTGGTGGGCGAATCCTTCAAGGGCGAAACAGTCTCCGTCTCATCCTTTGTAACTAGCCCAATGTTTGCCCCTGCAGGCATTAAATAAATGCTCCCTTAATTGAAATAAAATTTAATTCATGTGTCATCATATTAACATTCATTCTGAAAATATGCACAGTAATTTTCCACATTTTACAATATAAAATCTGGTAAGTGGGGGATATTAAAATGGAGAGTAAAGTATATTGATTTCTAGAATTCTGGGTTGTAAATAGCACCAAAAAGATAAGAAATATAATATAAAATACATCTTATTTTAAACATAGCCAGGAAAAATACTATTTATGTTTTCACCTTTTAAAAAAGTGTTGATATTTTCTTCAAACTTGGATCTAAATGTGTTGGGTTTTGTGCCAACCAGGCTGGGCCAGGGTTCTCAGTGGTTCGGCAGTTAAGGCCTACCAATCCCCTAAGACGTGACCTAAGTTAATATAATCAACTCAGTGCTAGAATCTGCTGTGAGCAGCCAAGCAGTTTCCCACCTCTACAGCTCTGGTTACCACTTTTTAAATGTAGATGTCTGTCCGTGTATAATTTTTCATATATATATATATATATATATATCTAACTTGGTTTGCTTCACTAAAGAACACAGCCATTTACAGTAAATAAATATTAAACTTCATAGAAGAAATAATAGGGTTTGCTTTACATTTAGGAATATACTAGCCAAAGTCTTTCCTTACTTCTGTTTGTTTATTTAACATTATGGAAGGTTCTTACAGCTCATGTAACAATTCATACATCAATCGTATCAAGCACATTTGTACATATGTTGCCATCATTATTTTCTAGACATTTATTTTTATTGAGCTTTTGGTATCAGCTCCTCTCTCCCCCTCCCCCACCCCACTTTCATGACCCCTTGATAATAAATTATTATTATTTTCATATCTTACATTGACCGCTGTCTCCCTTCTCCCATGGTTTCTGTTATTCGGCCCCCTAGGCGGGGGTAGGGGTGCAGTTATGTGATGAGATCATTCCTCTCCCTACCTCCCCCCTGCCCTCCTGGTATCTCTACTCCCATTCCTGTTCCTGGATTCCGAGTCATGAGCTCTTATCTCTTATCTGTACCAGTGCACATGCTCTGGTCTAGCCCGCAGTGAAAGGCAGGAGTGGGGTCATGATAGTGGGGGGTGAGGAAGCCTCAAGGAACCAGAGGAATATTGTGTGTTTCATGGGTGCTTTACTGGTTGACTCACCCCTTCCCTGTGACTCCTCTGTGAGGGGTCTTACATCTGTTTAATAACATAAATTTATCTCCATAGAAAATATAATATCTGTCCCACTCATACACCCATCAAAACCACATTTGTAACCTATAAAATTTTAAAAGGGGCACACATTATAGTAAATAATAGATAATAATAGTTATAACATCATTTCACTTGAGTATCTCATTATGCCACATTTTAAAACTTGAATTTTGTGAGCATTTATAAATATGAAAGGCTATAATTATCATAATTATATGAAAAATTCAACATAAATAACATACTCCTTAATACCACCTTTGTCTTTTAAACAACAAACTTGACATTAGTTCTTAAAGCAGCATCGATGGACCAAACTAATTCTGTGTTGTTGTTAGTAGGTGCTGTGACCCATGCACAACACAACAAAACTCCCACCTGAGATGAAATGTCACCATCCTTGTTTCTAAGTAGCATTTAGGTTGTACACAGATTTGTTCTGTCTTCTGGCTTACCAAGATGTACTTAATATTCTCACCAATACCAGAGTTCAAAGCTATCAATTCTTCCTTATTCAATGTCAAGCTTGCACCTGCTTGTGAGGTAACTGAAAATACCATGGTTTGAGTCTGGCAAACTTAATCCTCAAAGTAATATATGTATTTTTTACCACTGGAAAGGGCTCTTTTTGAGCAGATTTGCACAGACATTTGGTTTGTATGACTCCTACTTCCATAGGTATTCATTGTGGATCTAAATAAAAACTTTGATAACTTCAATCTTTTCTTTTCTCTCTTCATGATAATATTGCTTCTTGGTCCACTTGGGAGAATTTTCGTTTTATTGATGTTGAGTTCCATCCTTCATATCCGGTCACATTCTTCTTCATATAATCCAGCTTCTCAGATTATTTGCTCAGCATGCACATTGAGTAAGTATGGTGAAGACATACAATCCTGATTCACATCTTTCCGGATTTTAGACCACACAATATCCCCTTGTTCTGCGGGAAAGACTGCCTATTAGTCTATGTACACATTTCACATGAGCATAATTAAGTGTTCTGGAATCCCGATTCTTTACAATGTTGTCCATAATTTTTTATGATCCATATAGTCAAATGTCTTTGCATAGTCAAGGAAACACAGGTAAATATCTTTCTGGTATTCTCTGCTTCCAGCCAAGATCTACTTGACATAAAAAATGATTTCTCTTCCTCAGTCAAACTTTTAGTTGCAAAAGTCTTGCCTTGCTCAATTTCTCACCTGCCTTTTAGGATTGTTCTGGAGGAAGGAATTTCTTTCCTCCATTCAATCTTTAAATATTTTCAGAGGCTCTCTTGTGTTCTGGACTTGGTTTTTAAGACACAAAGGACAAGACATGAACCCTTAATGACCATGACTTCTAGAAATCTATTATTTAAGTGAATGGCTGGTCTAAAATGCCGTTGGGCCTTGCACCATTTACACAGAACTTACCAGAAGCTCAGCAGAAATAGCAGCTAATACTACCTGTGCAGTCAGGAAAATCTTCCAGACAAGATAATACCTGAAAGCAAGCATTAAAAATGAAGTTGGAGTGTGAGACTTGGATTTCCAAACAAAAGCATATTGAGTAACATTTTGAAACTTGAGCAATTTTACAACAGTTCAGCATAAGTATAGGGAACCTTTTGGAAAGATATTTTTCCGGTTTAGGAAGGGGTATTTATGGCAACAGGTATATATATATTACATAACTAAACTCAAAAGCCAAACTTACTGGCATTGGGTCAATTCTGACTCATAACATTGGGCTGCTAACCACAAGGCCAGCAGTTCGAATCCACTAACCACTCCAAGGCAGAAAGACTTGGCTTTCTATTCCTATAAAGAGTTATAGTTTCAGAAACCCACGGGGGCAGTTCTACTCCATTGCTATGATATTATTACATTAATGGTGGGGAAATACTTGACATATATGCATACCAACTGTAGTTAGTATTACAGCCAATGAACTATGTAACCAGCAGTGGGCATAGTTTACCAGCAAATGAAAACACCAAGTTCTAGTACTGCTTCTGAAAGCTATCTGCCTGTCTACCATACTACCTATCTATCTAGCAGGGGTCCTCAAACTACGGCCCATGGGCCACATCCAGCCCTCCGAGGACATTTGTCCGGCCCGCCAGGTGTTTTTGCCGCAGTTGCCTGTCCTACTTAGCAGCGGACTCGTCCAGTGTGCATAGGAATTTGTTCATAGTTTTTTGTTAAACTATAGTCCGGCCCTCCAATGGTCTGAGGGACAGTGAACTGGCCCCCTGTTTAAAAAGCTTGAGGACCCCTGAATTAAGCTATTCATAAGGTGAACTAAGCAATGCGGGGCAACCAGTCATACCAATATTACACTGACTTAACTGAAGTTTATTTCTTCTCATGCAAATTCTATTGCAGCTCCTAGAACTCCCGGGTAAGCTGTGCTCAGAGTAGTTCTAAGCATCCTTCATTTCGTGCTGCGTTCATCTTATGTGCTTTTATGACTGCAGCCCAGAGAGAAAGCGCATAGAGAGCCCAACGCTGCTCTTCAAATGATTCAGCAGGATATGACACATTGCATTTCAGTTCACATTTTGATCATTGAAGTACACCCCGATTTTAATGAGGCGGAGAGTGTAATCCTCTCCTATGTCTAGGACCAGAAAGAGAACAGGAAAAATTGGTGACTGCTGAAAGTGCCTTTAGCAGTTACTAAATGTTAAGAAGATGGTTTATGTTGCAGATTAGCCTAATGGAGTCAATAATGCTACTATCATGTCATACAATGATTTTGAAATTGAAGTTCTAATCTTGAGCTTGTGTAGAAAAGGTACAAACTTTAAGTAGTTTCACTGTTACTCAATGTTTGTGTAAGCAACTGCACAAGCTAACTGATTCATTAAATTATTTTACCTGAGTTACTGTTTAAAGATTAAGTTCTAGAGGCATTTCAATGCATTGATTTGAATCATCTTGTTATCAGCAACTTTTAGAAGCCATTTTTTGATAGTTCCAAATTATTAATTCAAGTAAGCCACATTCTGTTTCTGCATGTAAAACTGCATATGATACAGAAAAGCAAAACATGTAATGGCTGCCCATAATAGACTGAGGACACATTACTATCTGGTTATGTGTTTAGTTTGCTAATTAATTTGCTAATTATCTGGTTATCTGTTTTTAGTTTGCTAATTAATTTCAGGAATCTTATTGGTTGCATTGTTTCCAACAGTAATTTAATTTTTAAGACCTATCAAATGTTATCGAGTCAGCAAAGTGCCGAGCAGATATAATACCACTTGCTGGGGGTATTATAACACAAGTTCTTTCAGGATGTTCCTTTTGTATTACATGTTCCCAAATGTTTTTTTAACTCCCAAACTGCCTTTTTAACTTCGGATTTAAGTTAGTTTGGGGAAGCAAACGTTTGGATTGTTCAAAAAGGCTCGCTATATACGTACAAGATAGGACAATCTACCTCTTTGCTAGGTGTAAGGAACCAGCTAAAGAAAAAAAAAAAAAGCAGGTGGAAACGGAAACTTACAAAGGAGCGCACAGCTGGGGTCTTCGTAAGTCCTTTAATCCAACACAACTTCCAAGAGAAAAGGGAGCATTATATAGCTCTATCGCTCAACTCTTACTTGATAGATTGTCATTAGACACACTACTGTTCAGTCATCGTGTCACAGCTGTTACAGGCTTAAGGACGAGGGTGGGGGTTAGGGCAGGCGAAAGGAAAACGCTCCTGGAGATAAAGCAAGCTAAAACGTGCCACCCATTTAGAAAGGCCACAGTGCCACAGGTGCACTTTTAACAAGCAGCAACCTCAGAGGTCAAGTTAAAAAAAAAAAAAAAAGCCTGAGCGTCCAAGGTCAGCCTGCCGGTAGGGCACGCGGCAAGGCACGCGGTGTGGTTTTCTCGGAACTCCCGCGGCGGCCGGGGTCCAGCCCTGCAGTCCCCTGTGGGCAGGTAGCCTCCTTCTCCCCCCACCTGTCCGAGCGGGCCGCGGCAGCTTTCCCGAAGCGACGCCCTAGTGGTGGGAATGGGAAAACCGCGCCAGCGAGCTTCCTTTCCGTTCGGCTTCCCCAGCCGGACCCCAGCGGCGCGGAGCCCTCGGGGAAGGAAATTCCGCCTCGGTCCGCGCCCACCCCCGCCCCGTCCCGCTCTCCGGCTCGCTGCCCCTCCGGCTTCCCATGCGGCCGCCCAGACGGGGCCCCAC
>NW_022103900.1:9894097-9914499 GCF_000313985.2 Echinops telfairi
GGTGGGCGGCGCGCGGCCGCCAGCAGCCTGGCTCACTGGCCATCCGTCACGCAGGCGAGGAGGTTGCCTCCGCGGAGGCCGCCTGGGTGGGGATCTGGGGTTTTGGGGGGGCTTTCGTACGGCCGGGGGGCGCCTTGGGTTGCTGTAGGCCAGCCGAAAGCTAAGAATTGGGTGCAGAGTCCGGAGGCCGAAATCTTAACAAAGGGCCCCTTGTTGCGACTCCGGAGGCGTGGAGGGCGATACCTACCTGTAAGTGAACTCTGGGGAAGGAGGGGGGGCGGGGGGAGTAAGGCCCCGGACTGTGAGCAATGTCCGAGTGACAGTAGGGACGGGCTTTCCGTGAGCGGGCGGAGGGCCATGGGAGGGTGTGCCAGCTGTCAGCCAGCGTGACAGTTCCGGGACTGGGCACAGTGAGCGCCTCTGATTGGGGATTGGGGGTGTGTGTGGCTGTGGCCAATGACTGGTGCCAAAGACTAAGTCACATTGCCAATAACTATCCTTTCTACGCATCCTCACGCGCTTTGAGGAGGGATTGTAAGGGAGGGGGCTGTCACATGGCGAGTTAATATTAAAGGAAGCCTATCTTCCTGCCAAATATGCTAATCTGAGCATGTGGGTAAACAGTAATGAGAACAGGTAGTTCTCCAAGAGATGGGGGGTGGGGGGAGAAGGTGAAGCTAACCTTCATCTTGGTCTGCAGCAGGAGTGACTTGGCTTGCGAGTAGAGTTTGGGAGTGGGTAACCTCTTTGAGGTAGTCAAACGGGTGCCTCCAATTGGTTACACCACAGAGTTTCTCTTAAATCCTTACTATGCACACAGAGAGGCCCTACAAAATAATATGAATGTGTTGGACGTCAAAAAGCTGAGGAAAATTGACGTTGTGTCTAATGAATGAGAGTTGTGCCCTTTTCCTGATTTAAGAGCATAGAAGTCATATTTCCCTGGAACATGGCAGGCGTTTCCTTAGGAGCAAGTCACAGCATGCTTATTCATCAGGGGCCATGCGAACACTGGCAGTTGTCTAGAGGAAACATGGAGAAGTCTCAAAGCAACATGACTAATCTAAAAGATATTTAGTCAAATGCTTATGTAGAGGGAACGTGTACTATATGAATTCATTCTTTCATCTTGCTCTAATTGACTTATCTTGCCCCTACCTGGCAAATAGCCTCATTGGGGTGACTTCCTTTCCATCCACTCCCCCCACTCAACCCAGGTTTTCCCACTATTTAGATATTGTCATGTATGCTTTCAAATAGCCTCATGTGATTATGCAATTATGAAAGTAAGGTCCCTTAATGAAGCTGTGGATTGAAGATGGAATAGTTGACAGCAGTTTGGAGATGTGTGCGGGTACAACACAGTAAGACATAAGGGCTGAATCGGTCAATTTGAAAGTGGACTAAAAGTAAGGAATCGGTTAAGCTACTGTTAGAAAAATAAAGCCGTTTGGGTATCCACATACATAAAGCATACCCATGAGTGTTCAGAAATCAGATGATATCTTTGAGTAAAATAGTTATGTGATTTCAGTGCGATGAAGGGACAATGTGTTTTCTTGTTGCAAGCACAATTACAATCAAGTTTTACTTGAGAATTTAAGGAGTTTTTATTTAATTTTCAAAACAAAATCCCCCCCCACCCAAAAAAGCCAACAAAACACTTTATAAGGCGTTAATCCAGACATCATACCATTCCATAGTTCAATCATATAAAGCAGTGTTATGCAATACTACCAAGATCAGTTTCAGAACGTTTTCTTCCTTCTTAAACTCCCTGATATCAGCTCCTCCCTGCAAGCCCCCACCTCTCCTGCTGTACCTCTAGGAAAGCTTTATTCTATTTGTTGTCTCTAGGGATTCCCCTGTACTGGGTTTCATATACTGAAAAATGTAGAAAATACATAACAGAAAGTCCAGAAGTCTTCCAACAGTGACAAAATACAACAGAGATAATAAGCCCAAATACGGAAGAAGAAGAAAGAAAAGCCTCAGAAACTATGGAGAACCAGATCAAGCCCAAAGTGTATCAGAAGGGAGATCAAATCACGAGGTTTTAAACTGTTCAAGTCAGATTTGTCATTTTAATCTATAGTCGTCTCTCCAATACTCTCTGTCTGATACCCAGGTTATTCCTATCCCTCAATTATGGTTAGAGGGAAATCACCAGAGATTTATGCCCTGTGTATTTTGGACTTCCACGGTCGTGCATAGCCTTCTGCACAAAGAGTATACAAAGCTAACTGCTTTACCTGACTTCTCCAACATGGAGACATAGTATTGTGGCCCCTCGACTCTTTTTTTTCTTTGTAGAAACATTCTAGATAACTATTATAATATTACAAAGGATCGTTTCAAAAAAATTGTCAGGGCTTTTATGTATTCACCTCCTCATTTGTATTAGTCGGTATTCTGAATCTCATGGAACAAGTGCTTTCTTTTCAGTGGAAGGAACGGTGTACAGGAGGTCTGACTGCCTCCTCGGCATGTGCTGGCACATTCTCTGCCTTCAAGCGCACCAGTCTAGTGATGGTCTTGAGTGTTGTTCTGCTTGGTCTCCAGAGCACTGCCTACTCACCTATATCCTCGATGGGGCTCCTTTCTTACTATCATGCAATATTATTCACTTTGTATATGTTCTGTTTGTCTTATAAATGTGCCCAAGGGATTTGATCACAGAAGCCATTGGCAATCACAATAGCTTGCAGGATAATTTGCATGAAACATACACAGGCAGTCCCCTGTTTATGAAAATCTGTAACCTGTAGGTACAGAGCAACCTTTGTAAAGCCTAGAATATTAAAATTCCAAGCTGTCTCCAATGGTTTATAATAACAAAATAGAGCTACATTGTGACACCCACACAAACATTATTATTATTGTATTATTATGTTAAAGATGTTTTAGTGTATCTTAAACCAACTTCCTATTCCCATAAATATTTACAGTCGCAAAAACCCATGGGGCAGTTCTACTCTGTTCTGTAGGCTTGCCCTGGGTCAGAATTGACTCGATGGCAGTGAATTGTAAATAAACTAAATTAAATTTAAACGATCGTTCTTTATGCTTAACAAGATACAGTCTACTCTGTTCTAAGACGAGTCTCTGACTCACTGATATTAGATATAAACCAAATCTAACTGTTCTGACTTAACGTACACCTTTGATTTAAAGAGAGGTTTAGAAGCAACTCACTCATAATCTGGACTCTGTTTCTACATACGTTTTTTAGGATTTCTTGGGTGGACAAACAGTTAAGGACTTAACTATGGGCAGAAACACTGGTAATTTGCACTTACTTACGTGAACTTCTCTGGATGTGTCTCCAAAGACAGGCTTAGTGATTGGCTTCTGAAAAGCCACCCGTTGAAACCCTATAGAACAGTTCTACTTTGTGTACATGGGCCACCAGCAGTTTGAATGGGCCTAGGCCACAGTAACAACCATATAATTACATGGTGTCCCTGGGTGTTGCAAACAATTCATCCGCTCGACTATTAACCAACATTCAGAGGTGCCTCGGAGGAAAGGCCAGGTGAGCCAGGTCCAAGAATCAGCCATGGAAAATTCCACGGAGCACGGTTTCTGCTCTGACATCCACGGGGTTGCCGTCTTGAAGAATAAACAGCTCTTTTGGAATCAGTAGCTGGAAAGTGTCAATGTTGTTACGTGGTGATTCCTCTCTCCCCTTTGGATGTCCAAATTGTGAAGTAGCTGGTTTCCTTTCTTAAACTGTGAAAATTTTCAACACGGAAGGGGTGGCCATATCTGACCACCCTGGCTTCCCTATTGCCATTCTGTACACAGCACTCGACTTCTATGCTGGGTTGGATGATTTTTGCAGTGGCCACATCAAACTCCCAGACAAAATCCACAATTATGGGGGTTTATTAGGGAAGTACATAGATTTCCGCAAGTCAGGATCAATCGCTAGGAGAGGCATAGTTCACTGGTCTACAGCAACATCTTTACTCAGTCCACACCCAAGTTTCACTCCGGCCCTCAGTCCCTCGGCCACGGGCTCCCTTGGCATTTGCCTCCATGGGCCAGAAAGGCCACTTCTCCCTCTACTTCACATTCCAGAGTCGCAGCACTGGGTCCTCTGTTCTAGCTCGTTGTTTTCTTGCCTCGGCCTAGCTCCGTTGTTCTCTCCCATAATCTCTGTGCCACAGTCTCTGGTCTCGGCCTCTGCCACTTCAAACTGAGACCCCAAACACGCTCTTCTCCCAATGACCCTGGGACTTCTCTCTCTCTTGCTTCAAAGATGACTCATTCTTATAGCCCGAGGGCGTTATTACTCACTAAAAATGGTTAGTGTAACTCTATTTGTGTGATACACGTCCTGTTTGCGTAGTCCTTCCCAATCTTCTGGTGGGAATTATAGAAACCTGGATACAAGAGTAATATTAAGAAATGCCATTTCCCCCACATAAACCGAATGAAACCCAAACCACTGCTGTTGAGTCGAATCCAACTCATAGCGACCCTGTAGGACAGAGTAGAACTGCTCCACTGGGTTTCCAAAGCTGGAAATCTTTATGGTACCAGAAATTTTCTGCTTCAGAATGTCTAGAGGGGTTTGAACTACTTACCCTTTGCATAGCAACTGGACACTTACATACTCAAATACAAGTGATCTTTTTTCCTATCTTGCTACTTAGTAAAGTGATATTCATCATAAAGGGTTAACAACAGTCATGTAAAAGTAAGGCTTTGAACCAACTCATTCTCTTTTGACTTCCTACAGAGATTCTGCATTCCATCCAAGATATATTAAATCAGAATCTACATTTTAGGATGGAAGAGGTAAAACTATTACTGTTTGTGGATCTCACTCAGTTCACTACCACCAAGATAATTCTGACTCATAGCAGTACTGTAGGGCAGAGTAGAACTGTCCCTGTGGGTTTCCAAGACCATAAATCTTTATAGAAGAAAGCTTCATCTTAGCTGGTGGTGTTTGAACTACTGAACTAGAGGTTAGTAGCCAACATGTAACCCATTACATCACCTGGGCTGCGCTGTTCACAAATACTAGCTGTATAAAACCCCGGAACTTCCAAAAAAATATTACTGGTATGAATAGAAGAATTCAATGAAGTGGCAGGAGTCAAGAAAAATCTGTTGAATTCTTCTACGCTAAAGAATAGAACTCAAAAAAAAAAAAAAAGAATAGAACTCTGGAAAGAGAATCAGTAAAACCTTACCACCACAGCAACCCCCCAAAGAGAAACTGTGTACGAATAACTATAGTGACATAAAAGACATATTCAAAGAAAACTATAAAACATTATTGCAAGAAACTAAAACTAAAAGTGTTGGGCTGGGTTGCTAGAGAAACAAATCCAGAGACACCCATATGTATATGCGAGAACTTTATTTCAAGGAGCAATTGCACATTGAGAACACATCCCAGCCCAGTCCAGATCAAGTCCATAAGTCTGCTATTAGCCCATATGTACAATACTAGTGCATAAATTCCTCTTCAGACTCACACAACACATGCAATGATGCTGAATGCAGGAAGATCACAGGCCAGTAGGTGTAAAGACTTGGGGATCTAAAGCTGGTGGAAGCATCTCAGTGCTGGCTCCTCTGGCTTTCTGAGTGTGGCTCCTCAACAGGAAGTTGAAGCAGAGAGGATGTGTGGCCCGCCTCCCAGGAGAGAGGAACTTCGCAGAATCCTCATGAGAAGGCCACACCCATGAGGAAGCATCATCAAGCTGTGACCTGATTGATTGACAGGCTAGACTCCATCTCTTCAGTCTTAATATCCTCAAGTTGACACTAGATTCTGTAACTACCACAACCTACATATACTGTGTATACTTCTGTATAAGCTGAATTTTTCAGCACATTTTTAATGCAGTTTTTGTGGTAAAATTAGGTGCCTTGACTGATATTCGGGTTGACTTATACTAGAATATATACGGTAATTTGAAAAACATACCATGCTCATAGACAAGAAAACTTAATATTAAAATTTCAAAACTACCTGAAGTGATATAAAGTTATAGTACAATAGACTCTCATTCCTTTTTTTTTTTACAAAATAGAAAAATTACTAACTTTATGCTATAAGGAAAGAGCTCCTGGACAAGTAAAACATTTCTGAGGAAAAAAAACAAAGTAGGAGACTACGTTTGGGTTTACAAAGTAGTCTTGAATTAAAATATCTATGTATATATATATTTTTAAACTTGTATATAAAATAGGGTAACGCAGCATATAAAAGGAGCTCAGACATTTGAATTATGTTTCAAAATCATGTTCAACATTTTCATGTATTTGGGACAATTTAACTCAGCACACTCGTTGCCCATTTTGGTCATGTGACAATAATCTGTACTTATTTCTTGCTACTTAGAAGCTGCTAATTTTTCTTGCAGAAAAATTTTGAAAATCGAATCCTTGATTTACAAAAATAAGAAATTGCTTTTTTCAGAATGCTGGAATTTCCCTTCTAAGTTTAATTTCTTTTTACTTATACCAGGTATATTTATGTAATAATAGATGCCAACTTCCATGTGGAGCTGGGGCTGTTTTTCCTTTGGTTATTTAATTAAAAACATGTAAACTCTTGTAAAATGTTAGTTTCTAGCCTCTAAGAGATTAGTTTCCAACCTCTGGAACTTTGCTGATGATATTCTATGTGGCTACACAGAAAAGAGCAAAAGAACATGCTGTCAGTGTGGAAAAAGTACTTTGCTGCTCTTTTAAATAGAATAGATTAGGTGTAGAATTTAGAATATAGTAACTCACACATCAGGAATCTTTGGGCTCTCAAGTCAAATGGTATTCTCCTGTCTTGGTAGGGTTTTGTTGGGACACAGGTACACCCATTCACTTAAATAACGCTCTGGCTTCTCTTGCGCTGCAGTTGAGTAGTCCAGACAGAGACCACACGGCCTGTAAAGCTAAACTTAGTCATTCTCTGACTCTCATTAAAGCTTGTTGACCCCCTGGCCTAATTTATGAATTCTATGAGTGATTATTTAATTAGATGTTTGTTTACTGTAGGACATTGCTAGGCACTGACCTTGAGTATAAATTGGAACAAAGGGTTTCTATTTTGTTTGCATAGAGTGTAGTGATTTGTGGTTGACTCTTTTTCAAATAAAGATGGAGCTTAACTCATTGGCAGAAATCTAAGAACTTTTGCATTGATAAGATATTAGAATTTACCTTAAAATCACTTTCTAGACTTATATGCTCAAACAACTTTTGGGAAAAAGCTAGTGATATAATTGAAATAACAGATTTACACAGAAGAGGTGAACCAAGCTCCATTTTTTAAAATACATATTACTATTTTATAAGTTAAATCAAACTTGAATAATTTCTTGTAAATATTTTTTGTTATAATTGTTAATTTTCATACCCTTAAACTTTTAGTGCTTTTAAATCGGTATAGTTGTTGTGAGTTTTTTTTTTATGGCATTCCTAAGTTATTTTCCCCCATCTGCTACAGTAAAAACAAACTGAAGTATGGGAGAAAGAAGTTTCCCAGGACTATTTTTAAAGGGCCAAATGCCTTCCGTTTTTGCGTACAAACTTCATATCTAAGGAATGAATCCTTTGGAAGAGGCTCTCACAGAGCAGCTAGTTGTTTTGACCACATTAGAAAAATGTTGGAATGAGTTTGGGTTATTTTAAGTTTAAATTTAGTTTAAGTTGTAAGCCATTCTGCTTATAAATTGAAATAAAACAAATCTAGCCATTACCTTTGACCATAAAGCTATAGAGTTCAATTGGGTAGCTGTTTGTGGTGGTCATCCTCAGTAGTAAGGCGTCAAGAAAATAGCTTCTTTACCTCACCTCCATAGAAAGTTTAAAACTCAGTGCTATTTCTAATTTTAACCTGTATTCAATAGTTATAAATGCTTTACAAAGGTCAGGATTGTTTCATAGACCATAAATTAAGCTCTCTGGATGTCCAGTGTTCTGGGTTCTTTGGTTAGATCTGTGTGTCTCATGCCATTACATCCTCCTCCGGGATAAACTTAGAGGCCAGCCGTTGGGAATGTTGGTGGAGAAAAGAACAGTAGGTTACCAAATTGGGTCACTTACTTAACCTTGCCTACTCTGTAGCAAAAATGCAGCCCCATTAAATCTCTCAGGTTTATGGCTGTGTTAGATGTTGATAATGGAGGTGCCAGATGAGTCCTCATTTAAATTTTCTGTAGTTCTCCTTGTTGGCTCTTAGAACTCCCAAATGAGTTCAGAAATTTAGGGACTTTATGAATGTGTGCGTGGGTATAGTATACAATATATATAAATTATATGTAAGGAATACGAATATTCCTTTAAAGAAAACGTAAGTCAATAGGATAGAGATTTTCTTTTGTAATTGCCTCAGATTTGTAGAAAGTTTACTTTGGATACATTTGACATGGTAAAATACAGTCTTTGGAAAGATTTGATTTTTGAAAATGATCAAAGTGCGTCAGAAGCAAGCCTGGTCAATAGGGCTGAGAATAAGCTGAGCTGTAGTAGTTTAAATACAAAGCATGGTTGAGTCTATGAACTAAAGATTGTGATTTTCCTTGTAAACTATATAGATTAACTTTCCATATGGCTTAATGCCAAAGGTATCCATATATAATGGCAGAGTTGTTGGGAAAAGCGCCTTCTCAGTGTGCTTGGTTTGAATGATTAACCCAGGTAGTTGATGTATATTCTGATATGTTTGTTAAAATCAAATATGTCATTCATTTCATTTTGTAACCTGATAGCAGTTTCTGTTTTTATGCCAAGTGATATTTGTAAGGTCTATATGGACTGCTACTGAGGTGGGATACTCATCAGCAGCCCCTGGGGATTTCCATCTCCCTAACCTGCCTTGGTGCATGGGCGCATATGCTGTTATTACTGGAGGAATGGAAGTGAGGAAGTATTAGATGAGCCCAAGGGGAATACTAGCAGGAGCCAAAGTTTTCACAGCTGCTACAGTCATGTATCAGTTCAGAAGAGCTGGAAAAAAAAAACAGGAAATTGAGCAGCTAGATGTGGAAATGCTCGCCCCCACCCACTCTCAGGCCCAATGAACTACCATAGTTTTGGTCCCACTGAGGCAACAGTAGTCACGATTATCATCGGAGTTACTGGACTTATTTTCTCCTTTGCGCTCACGCGGATGCATGTTACCCACAGAGTGGATGTGTCCGAGAGAGAAGGGTTGCTTCTCTCTTGTATTCTTAGGACAGGTGGAGGATCACTTGTGCTATTGGACCCAGTCTGTATTTTCAGATCTCTGAGTGTTCATGGTTTGATTATTAAATGTTAGCAGAACTCTAGGAAAAAGTGTCTGTGTTGGTCCAAGTTGACTAGTGAAACAAATTCATTGACACTCATATATGCGTGTAAGAGAGAGTTTTATATCCAAGAGTAATAGTTATATATTAAGAAAACATCCCAGCCCAGTCCAGATCAAGTCCTTAAGTACAGTTTTAGTCCACATGTCTGCTACTAGTCTATAAAGTCCTGTTCAGACTCATGCAACACATGTAATGATGCTGAATGCAGGAAGATCACAGGCCAGTGGGAGGAAAGTCCTGTGGATCCAATAACAGTGTACAGACCTCCAGGACTCCCACTGCCATCTGCATGGAATGTCAATCACAGAGAGAGAGAGTGTGTCCCACTTCCAGGGAGGAAGACAGGAATTCCCAGAATCCTCAGGAGAAGGCCATGCCCATACAGAGGCATTATTGTGTATGTCCTTATTGACAGGCTAGACTATCTCTTTGCTCAAGTTGACAGGAGATTACCATATGTAACTGCCAGTGTCCGACCAGATGGAGGGGGGGGGTCTCTGGCTTGGATAAAAGACATGCTGATTTCCATTCCCTGAGAGCAGAGCTGACTGTGGCAGAGAGATGTTAGCAGGAGAAAAGAAACTTATTTTGTGTCGTGATCCTTTGCGCTCAGTCTTCTCTCCTCGGTGTTCATTCTCTCTGAGAGGACCGGTTTTGCTCTGTTATAAACTTGCTTTTTTTTTTTCCTTCAGGAAAGTTAGATGTGACTTCATTTGAATAAAATATTGCAACACTAGTGGCTTTTGCATTGGCCTTGCCACAACTTGCCACAAGGTCAGCAGTTTGAACCCGTCAGCATGTCCTCAGGATGAAAATGAAGCTTTCTGCTCCTGTAAAGATTTACTGCCTCGGAAACCTCTGGGGGCAGTTCTGCTCTGTCTGACAAGGTTGCTATGAGTCCGCATTGACTTAATAACAGTGAGTGCAGGAGTGACCTCAACGTGACTTACATACAGTGTAATTGGGGCAGATTTTGTAGCGCTCATTTAAACTACAAGTTCCGCCGGGTTTTCATCAGCAGCATCTTTTACTTCATATCAGTCAGCTCAAGGTATTTCAAAAGGCTTCATTTCAGAAAGCACTTTTTAAAAAAAATTCTGACATTTGGCCTTTCAATATTAATAAAGGCTTTCTAACTTGCCCCACTCTGCATGAAGCATAGAGTTTTCTGTTTATTGTGATGATCGTTTAATATTTTATACCATGGCAGGAGTGTGATTTTAGGAGGAAGGGAGGCTGAAAGGCATGCTCTCATCAGTCGCCACCCAACATGCCATCAAGGACGGTTCTGCACTCATTACCTCTCAGACCCTACGATTATTTGGAATGGCCCTTACCAACTGGGATCTAAGATAAAAGAAATTGTCAAAGTGAAAGGAGAGTGAACAAGAAAATAAAGTGACAGCGTTGATAATGGAGGCTTTTTCTGCCTCAGTCTTAGAACCGCTGTCTTCTGAAGATCCACATCCCTAATGAAGAAATAGGTCCAGAATGCTCTCAATGGTTTGCTCTCGACAGAAAGGTTGGAAGTTCCAACTCTTCCCACCCTCCTCGCTCCCCCTCCCCTCCAGAACTTTGTGATCTGAGTCCCCAAAGACTACAACCAAGACACCCGCGAAAGCTCACGTCCACTCTAACATGCACTGACTCTGGGCAACAGGTTTTTTTGTCTTGTTTTTTTAATGAGGAAATAGCTTTTGTTGATAATGACCTTTAAGATGCTCCACTCAGAGCACATGTTTTTGAAAGGGTTTATTTTAAAAATAGGATTAGAGAAGATTTGGGAGATATGCTAATACCATGTTCATATTGCATGTAATTTTTGTTGTACTTACATACATTCAACACATTTTATTTGTGTGCATAATACTCTTTCCCTTCGTTTCCTTAGGTCTTTTGAGATCTGCCTATAATTTTACCCTACTACTTCATGTGAAAAAAGAAATGTCGTGAGGTTGTGAAGGGTAACATTTTCCTGCGTTTACCTCCCCATTTTAGCTTAGTAAATGCCTGGTCCTAAATGGAAGGTAGGGATGATTAGATTTTTATTTGGGGTGCGGATCAAGAATGGAGCAAGAGATAAGGTAAACAGTTGGGACAGGGCGAACAGAGCTTTTCTGACAGTGGAGGAACAAAGGCCCCTGTGCTCAAGTGTGAGATTGCCTGGGAACCGAACTAGCAATGTGAGGCCTGTCAACTTTTAACCCCTCATGGTCACGTTGAAATTCTGGCACTGGTAGTTTGTGGAAACTTGTTTTCTAAGATCATTGGAAAGTGTTTTGTGCCAAAAACTATATATAATCTCTTTAAAAGTCCCTTTTATACTTTTTGGTTGAGAGTCTATCCAAAAGGAAATTTATGATTATTTTTAACAGCTTATGGGAGTAGAAAAACTCATCTCTCTCCTAAGGAGCGGCTGGTGGATTTGAAATGCTGACCTTTCTGACCACAGGCCAGCTTGTAATTGCTCTGCCACTAGGGCTTCTCAAAAGGAAATTTTTAGTTAGGTTAATAACAGTTCTCTATAGGAGTGCTTGTGGACGGTATAATTTATTCATGATTCCTCAAATAGAAAATCCAGTCATATGGCAAAAATTCAAAAGTTTAAAAATTATAACAGTGGGAAAAAACATTATAACACAGTGAAAAAACTTTTCTTGCCACTTCTGCCATCTAGATTTTCTTCCCAAAAGCAACCAGTACTCTGAGTGTTTGCAAGTCCTCATAGGATATTCTGTATTAGCTGCCACTTGCCCAAAGGAATAAGATGCCAGCCATGTATGCACTGTCAAATAGATCAGAAGTCACATTAAAGAAGCAAAAATAATTTAATATGTTATATAAGGATCCCTGGTAGTGCTGTGGATTTGGCACTAGACTGCTAACAGTAAATTTAGCAGTTCAAACGCAACAGTTGCTCTGTGGTAGAAAAATGAGGCTGTCTACTCTTGTGAAGATTTGTAATGTCAGCAAACCTATGTAGCATCACTATGTGTTGTAATTGCTGGCAGTGGGTTTGTTTTGTTTTAATATGTTATATGTAGGACTTTGAAATCTTTCTAACGTGTTTGCTCATGGCTGACGCAGTGAAATAGGAACAAATGTGAATTTTTAAAATGTGGGTATACCAGAATTATAACCAAAATGCAAAAAATTACCAGTCAAAGCCCTGGAATGAGAGCCTCAGAAGAGGCAGGAACCTCATATGGTGAAGGAGCCCTGGTGATGTCGTGGGCTTCACGTTGGGCTGCTAAACCCAAGCCCAGCTGTCCCGTGGGAGGAAGAGGAAGCTTTCTATTGCCAGAGAGAGTCACAGCCTTGGAATCCCCCAGGGGCAGGTCTACTCTGTCTTACGTGGTCCCAATGTGTCAGAATTGACTCCGTGGCAGTGTGTTTGGTTTTGGTTTGGAATGTGAGAGTCTGAATTGTTGTCAAGACTGTGGTGAGCAGCTCACGCTAAAAGCACAACCTGTTAGTCACCATCTTTGGTCTGGGCACTGTTGTTTCTGATTCTGCAGATCAAGATATTTGCTTGCTATGCAACACAAGACTGCATTTCTAGGCACAAGTCTAGAAAGATTAAGTTTCTATCAGGGAACCCACCCTAATTTTTTCTGTTCCAGTGTCATCATTTTAGTGTACCTACATTTAACAAATGTGGACGTGTTCTTATTTTACTTTACAACCATCAAAACACTGGGAAGAACTGGTTCAAGGAACTTGGCATATGATGCAAATATAATCACTAAAATAAATCCAAGTCAAACATAACAATAAAGTTATCTTTCATAAAGTAGTTTATGCTATGTCAGATTTGAAATTTAAGTTAACATTTACAAATTTAAAAATCCTATTCTCAGCCACACTAGCCACATCCCAAGTGCCCTCACAGAGGGCTACTATATTGAATAGGGTATCTTTCATACATTTATAAGCAAATGTGTGTGTATATTCTTCCTCTTTCATGCACAGTTCAGTACTCCTTTGTACCTTGCCTATATAATTATACATTATATCAAAGTCCCCCTCCACCCCCTTTTTTTTCCTCTTTCCAACTGAATATCATGACTTTGTAGTCATGAGCCACAATCTGTGCAGTCACTCCTCATTAATGGGTACTTAGATGTGCTTTCCCCCTCATTCTTTTGATTGGGAAAGGCTCATTTGAGCACACAATCTACTATGCTCATGCTAATGAGCCAGAGTAGATGTAGTAGGTTATGTGTTTGGCTGCTAACCTCAAGGCTGATAGTTAAACCCAACAGGTGCTCCTTGGGAGAAATTTGAAGCTTTCTGCGTCTGTAAACATTTATAGCCTTGGAAACCCTAGGGAGGAGTTCTCCTCTGCGGTATGTTGGCGTTGACTCAGTGACAGTGGGTTAGTGAGGAGTGCTGCTACTCTCTCGGTATATTTGAAAAATTTATCTGTACTGAGAGGGCATATTCTCTATTTCTTGTGTGTGTATTTCGGGATACATTTATCTTACCCATAACTCTAACTGGCATTGAGTCAATTCTGACTCAGAGCAATCCTATAGGTGCGATTCTAAAGTAGAATTGCACCTTTGGGTTTCTGAGACTGTAAAATTGTACAGGAGCAGAAAGCCTCATCTTTCTCTCAAGGAGCAGCTGATGGGCATGAACTGCTGCTCTTGCAGTTAGCAGCCCAATGTTTAAGCCACTATGTCAGCAGGGCTCTTACATGTACCGAGACACGTAATAATCAGTTATCAGAGGGGAGTTGTTGGTTAACTATATATGGAAGGGCATGACTATCTAGAACCTGAGTCAAGAAGTCAGTGTTGGAAATGGAAGACAAGCAAACGACTTTGCAGATAAAGGTGTAGAAGCTTATCTAAGTTTCAGGCTGAGTCCTAGTTTTCATTAATTGTTGTATCCGCAGGACAGTGAATTGTTGGTAAGACAGCCTCCAGTGATACGCTTTTAAAGAGGGCTGTTGTAATTCTCTGGACACTTCGTTCTAAAATTCCATTCTTGATTCAGGACCCATTTTTAGCATCGTTTCCTGCGGTGGCATTATTGAAGAAAGATGAAGTTCATTAGCAGTGTAAGTGAAACTTCTGAGCAATGTTTCCATCTCATTGAGAACAGATGCCTGGGAGGCTGTGGGTAGATCTGCTTTACAGGATGTAAGCTATATATATGTACGTATACTTCTTTTTTGACAAATTTACAGACCAGGTTATAGGTTTTAGAGAGAAGACATTAGGCTTCATTGTGGGAGTCATTAACAACTCTATTCTTTTGTGCCAACACCCTAAAATCTAAAGGGTCAGTAGCTTTGCTGTTTTGTTTCCGGATTTTTGTTGATAGAGGAAATTATCCTTTGGATGTGGACATAGTGGGCTTAGGAGTAAGGTCAAACAACGATGGGTGTTTGCTTCCAGTTTATCAAAGAAGAGACTGAGCGTTCGGAGCTGCCACTAATGTAAGAAATTGAATTTCCAAATAGGTGCCTAGGGAAGAAGAATAAGTAGGCGAGTTCCTTCCACTGATGTTTTTGGGTGTTGTAATTCAAAATGAGCAAAACCCTGCAGATATTATAGTGGAAAGATCCACCCCACCCCCACCCCCTTTTATTTTGGCAACCAATTGTCATTTTACATTGTATTAAAAGAAGATGAAATTCTAAACTAGAGTTCATCAGGAAAAGCAAAGCAACACACACGTGACCTCTCAATGTGTGAGCAGCTGACCCAGTTTCCCATAAAGTGTTTTGAGTGAGTTGGTGAGTCTGCATTTAAGAGTCCTGCAGCCTGCTTCGCAGTTGTCAGGGGTTAATGAACCAATGCACTTGTCTCCTTGGCACTTAGTAGCATTTGCTTTGGTTTCGAATAAAACTGGTCCAGCCAGAAGGAAGAATAGCAGCAGTAGTAGAGTGGGCTTAGAGACATGACCTGGCTCAGACTCTCTGCTCTGCCAGTCACTGGTTTCAGCCTCAGGTGACTTCTTTGTGGTAGAAGGCAATATAGAATTCAATGAATTAAATGCTGGCACATATGAGAGTAGTGTTGGTTCCAATGGTGTTTGTTAAATATTATCTGATGAACTAGAAAGTAGTCTGTTGTGATGCTGGCGTCATTACTGTGGGAATGTGAAAGCCAGGAGGGAGGGGCTGCTCCCGGTACTCGTTCTCATCTTCCATGAAGTGGCAGGTGGGCTTGGCAAGGAGGCTGGTGAGTTCACTGTGAAAGTCTCCATACCAGGTGCAGCTGAGTTGATTTTTGGCATGCCAAATGCAAAAGTGTCTGCTAATCTTAATGGAAAATCACATTCCTTTTTAAGAAGAGAAAAATTATTCCTTTGAGATGAGGAGTATGCTGCCAAGCTAATTGTAATTCTGATTTTCTCCTTACTTCAACATTCTAGGAGTTGCTTTACCTGTTCCTATTTCACTTTTCTCCTATGTAAGAGGACGGTAACTGGAGTGGCGTTTCTTTGGTTATTGTTTGGGCTGATAGGCAGTGACCGAAACA
Source organism: Echinops telfairi (assembly GCF_000313985.2). NCBI lineage: Eukaryota > Metazoa > Chordata > Mammalia > Afrosoricida > Tenrecidae > Echinops > Echinops telfairi. The sequence goes on from NW_022103900.1 coordinate 9,909,912, forward strand.
TTTCCATTGTCATGTCATGCACACAGGCTCCGTGATTCAAAAGAGGACTTGAGAGTCCATTCTAATCCCAGATTATTTGACACCAAGGAAAAGTTTCTTGCACACATCCGTCAAAATCTACCTGTTGTCAGCAAGACATGGAGGCATTAATTCGTTCCCACAAATGCTGGAGAATTGAGTGGTGATTTAGACGGTGACGTTAGATATTGCAGTATGGAAGAAAAGCCTGTAACACCTAACTCCTTCATCCTTTAAGGTGACTGACTAGTCTGGGGCAGGGAAGGAGAGTGGGCCCCATCTGTCCCGGAGGGTTTGAAGCTAGACCTCGGTGTGTTCTGTTGGAACCAGGTTAAACTCGCAGAGCTTTCACTGAATGTGTGACTGAGGGCCAATGTGGATAAGTAAGTTTACATTTGTGCTTAGCTTTATGGCATGATACTTTCTATTTCTCTGCTGGTGAATTTTTATGTCAAAGAAATTCATTACTGATTTTCCTGATGTAATTCAGATCGATGTTTTCTCAGTCAGTATAATGAAAATTTTCAGGTAGAATGAATTATTCCCATGCAGAGACTCTGCCCTTGGGAAGTTTCTTGAGCACCAAAGGGTACCTGGTAAATTTACCTTTAAATAAACATGCTTCCCAGGTGATATTAGAATAGAACAGAACCATTTATTGCATCAAAGATTGAATAGCTATTTGTAAATCAGTACATTTTTCATGAATGAAAACAATCAGAGACTAGTCGTGTGAAAGCAGTGACTGGACTCGGCTTGTACAAGAGAATTTATTGTGCTGTGATTGTTCTCGGCACATTCTGAATAAGATCAGGTTAAGATGTCTTCAGCTACGAGGCTGGCAAAAATGCAAGAGTGGCCTATATTGAACGTGGAGAAATGAGTAATGACGTGAATTGAGAACCAAACACAAAGGCAAATCCCTCTCAGCATGTTGACCGATCACCGCGAAGGCACAAAGCTTGTTTACGATGCTTACAGGAAAAGCAGGACCAGACTGCAACACTGGAGTTCACACAGTATCCAAATCGCATAGCACCCTAGTTCACAGAACAGATCTTGGATGTTAGGGACACATTATTACATTTGTATAGCAAACCCTGTGTGTGTGTGTGTGTGTGTGTATGCACACACTTTTTAAATTTTTACTTGTTGCACATTCGGGTTGTTTCCAATGAAATCATTAGCAATTGAGATCGTATGAAGTTTAGGTTTGGGTGAAAGTGATTCCAGAACTGACAGCCTGCAAAGACCACTGCAGTGAGGCAGCCAGCCCCAGGATTTGATATGCAGTTGGAAGCAGTGAAAGCCATTACAAGTTCCAGAGAAATCTGTGAATTGCCACCAGGAGAGACACATGCCAAAGAAAAGATGTACTTATTGTGCAGGGAGACATCGCCACCGGTAGGAGTAGCCAGGCTCGGTGGATAAGCCAGGAATGAGGTGGAGTGGAACGGTACACGTGTCTGCAGTGCAGTCTGTGTGGACTCAAAGCTAGGACTGACCTCCCCCACCGCAGGGGAAAAGCTGAATTTGGAGTGAGTGCTGGTGGTTCCGCTTTGCTGTGGTCCAAGGCGAGCGAGAGGATCGGGTCTTCTCAGGCTCGTCCAAAAGGTGAAGAAGCTAGGCCTGTGGGCAGGTATGAATTTTGAGAGCAAGAGCTTAAACTTGATTTAGTTAGGGAGGGTTGTGTTTGAAGCTTATGTAATAGAGAACTCAAAGGAACAAAAACAAGATCTCTTCCTGAATGAATCAACAGTTCATTGATTTTTTTTTTTTCTCCATTTAACACATATTCGTGCCAAGCCAGCTATGTGTCAGGTCCTGGGCTAGACACTGCCAGCTAATGTATTTAAAATATTGCCTGTACAATACGTGGAAATTATAGTCATGGAATAAAAGCACTTGGGCTAGAAGGAAAACACGTTTCAATCTTATTAGAAACACATCTTTGAACAACCTTCAAGGCAATGCAGATAATACCCTTTCCGTTTTAAAATAAGGGAAATTCAAATCTCTGAAATGCCCATTACTCTGCATTGTCAATACTTCCCCTTACTGTCTTTTGGGTAACATTTCAGCTGGTTCCTCAGGTGTTTTATTAATGAGCCTTTTCAGGAGTTTACTCTCAGAAAGAATTTCCCTTCTTTCTACACCCCCATTCCCCACATCCATACCTCCTGGACTTTGTCTCCGAGATCAGTTGACATTTGGGGAATTTTGTTAGTGTTTCTTTTTCTTAGACAGATTGAGTACCCAAACTCCCCACCCCCCCCCTTTTTTTAAAGTGTGGGATTATTAATGAGAAGGCTGGCAAAAGTGGCCCTCACCAGGAGCAATGGACTGCAACTGCCCAAGAGTTGCCAAGGGGAAAATTCCTAAAGGGAATATTCAGCAGCCCCGGAGGCATGAAGATCATTGCCATGGCAGCAGGAGGTGGCGGACTCTGGCCTGTTCCTGCCTACCTGGCCTGATTCCCCCAGGGCCCTGGGCTCAGCAGACGCAGTAGCAGAGCTGCCAATTTGATCTGAGGAAACAGTAGAGGTTATTCTTCACCTGACTAGACTCCAGCTCTTACCCCTATTGCCTTAAACATGTGACTTCTCCTTGTGTGGTAATAACATGAGGCAATAGGAAATCATCTCGGGAACATACATAGTAGGCTTGGCATTTCAGAAAGACCTGGAGTTGGATCCTGGCTTAGCCGCTGAACAGCCGTGAGACTTTGGACAAATCATCTAACCTCTATGCACCTGTGCTTGCTTATCTGAAAATAGAAATCACCTCCCTATTCCATAGGCTGGCATTATGGTTAGAATTAACTGGAAGTATGGCGAGCCCTAGTGGTGCAGTGGTTACGAACTGGGCTGCTAACTGCAAGGTGAGCAGTTTGAAACCACCAGCCTTTCCAAGGGGGAAAGAGAGGCTGTTCTACCCCTGTAAATAGTTAGTGTCAGTAAGGCAGTTCTTCCCTGCCTACAGGGTCACTGAGTACACCTTGACGCCATGGCCCTGAGTTTGGTTTGGATTTTGACGTAAACCACTGACTATTGACAAAGTAACAAAACTCACTGACCACCATTATATTGAAAAATTAGATGGCTCTGGCTAAACAGTTTTGAAAGAGTCTTAAAATGGTTTGAGCTGCACATTCTTGGATTCTACTCAAGGCATGTGTTGTGGATACTTGGCTTGAAATCATTATTTCTGAAACATACATGATGCCATTTTGTAACTCATCATTTCATAGAACATGATTCCTCGCAAGCAAGTGTTCCATCCCTCAGCAATTATTAGAAAAAGCTCTAGCCAGTAAGATAGGGAGATAGAGAGCACACAGTGTCCATATTGTAAACGTTTAGTCCTCTTTCCTGTAAGGAAGAACAGCTACGGCTAACCAAAGAGGTCCTTTCACTGACTTTATTGTTGGTGACAATTCCTAATGAAAAGACTTTTCTCTCTGAGCCTGCAAGAGAAGCCCCTTCATGTACAAAAAGACTACATTTATTTTGTGCCACTCGAATGCAGAACTCAGGTCTATCCCTTGTGCAAGAAGGTGCAGGAGCAAAAACAGGCTCGGAGCCACTCGCCGTGTGACCTTCCATTAGTCACATAATTTATCTGCGAATTCTGGGTAGGCCCTTCACAATATAGACAAGGCTGGGGTGCTTCAAAAAGTCCGTGGGAAAATTCCATTATCTTTCCATTCTGTTATTTCCACAAACTTTTAAAAGCAACCTTGTACGTAACTTGAGAACTACTTGCCTTTTTTGTCGCTGTTGTTGTTGATTACTGGCTTGAAACAAAGTGACTTTTCTTTGTATGGATTATGCACATCCTTTATACATTCACATGTCATTAATTCCCTGGACAGCACCTACCCGCTTGGATATGGAGGTTCCCTTTGTCATAGAACTTAAGGCAGCATCTTCATGTCATGCCCAATGTATTTGCACATGGGAAGTCATCCATATAATAAGCAATGTCATTTCTGAAGGAAAAGCCACTGTTCTATTAGTAATAAAGCAGCAAGCTGCATTTTTTTTTTCTCACTAGGGCAGCCCAACCAAGTAAGCTCTGGCCATAAACTTGAAACTTTGCAAGAGACCCTCATGGTCATAGGGAAAGAAGGTATGTTCGTAGAAGAGGATAGCCCACCTGAGTGTGCACCCATTGTGTTCTAGTGCATTTGCTGACTGAGACAAGACTTCTAATGGAAACTGGCCCTTATTAGTCTGCACACTTGTCACACTTCACTCACTCTCTTGGGATTTCAGAAAATTAGGTAAGGTTTTATAAAGTATCAGTGAGTTTCTTAACAGTGCTTGCATAGTTTACGAAAACAGTGTATTTGCTCACTGCATTAAACAATGTAGAAGGATTTAAGAATGCATGAAGTTCTTAAAAAATCAAGTGGCAAGCCAGTTGTTCCTTTCCTTTCCTCTCTGAAAAAAGTAAACAAAAAAATGTTTGTTTTTTTAATCATTTTATTAGGCGCTTATACAACTCTTACCACAATCCATACTTACATCAATTGTGTAAAGCACATTTGTACATTCATTGCCCTCAT
>NW_022103900.1:9916801-9958448 GCF_000313985.2 Echinops telfairi
ATATTATTATTATTTATTTACTTTGATCTGACTATTTTTTAATGGTATGAAATAGTATTGATTTATTTTTATTCCTTAAAGATAATTGCTGCAACATCATCTGCTTCTCATTTCTGAGCAGAATTGAGGAAAGAATAAATAGAATACTGCAGAGAAATATAAAGATGAATGTGATCTACAAATAAGTATGTAAAACCTTATTGGTTATCAAGAAACCAGGGAATGCTAATTTTGTACGTTTAACAGTGTTTGATACATACTTTAGTCCAGAGACCATGCTGCACTATAGGCAAAAAATGATAAAATTTAGGTGTCAATCCTGAGCAGTTTATAATTTGGTGATAGAAACAGCCCAGTGTTGTGACACTAATCTATGGTAACCCCAAAACACAAACCCACTGACACTCTTGGTGGTGACCCTATCTATGGTAACCGATAAACCAAATCAAAACAAAAACATCAAACCCATTGCCACCAAGTCGATTCCAATTCAATATCAGAAATCCTGATTTCTCAGACTAGGTCTTTCGGGAGAAAACAGCCTCATCTTTCTCCTGCAGAGCAGCTGCTGTGTTTCCACCGCTGACCTTTCAGTTTTGCAGCCAACACCCGGCCCCCAGCACCAGCAGGTCTCCCATTATCTGTGGTTAAGATCAGGCATAAAGGCAGAGTCAGGTGCTTGTGGAAGCTTGAGGCATCTCTTTTCTGGGAACAGATGAGCTCATCTTGAAGGACAAGTTGACTCTGCCTTAGGAGAATTTTGTAAAAAAAACAAAACAATAATACTGTAGGAACTTGCTCAGTCATTCATTTTGCCAGGGATCCTATGGTAGAGGTGACTTAAAGGACAGACCAACATTGTCAAGGCAGAACTGGAAGAAAGATCTTCTAAAAAGAGGCATAAACACAAATTGCATGTGCTGAATATTGAGGGGTATAGAGTAGTAATTCAGTGGAAATAAAGTTTTTAGACTGGACCTTGTGGCAACAGGTGAGACAGGGTCAGACTGTGTGCATTCTCTCTAGGTTATTGTGGATTGTAAGATTTTGTTTAGCAGTTCTTTGTGTTTGGAGAAGCAGTAATTTACGGCAGTGTCTGCTGGGGCTTCATGTTCATTGTGTTTTCAACTTGCACCATTACATTATACCTGATAAGAGAACTTAGTTTGAGAGTTCAGAAAAAAACAGTTACAATTTGTGCTTTTGTAACACAGTCATAGTCAGCCTTTCTCGGAATAAAACGACTTCCAGCCCATGGACTTGGCTCTATGGATATCATTAGTTAATTCAGAAAAAGCCTCCCTCACTGGTAGATGTTGCTTGTGAAGTTCCGCTGCTCGGTGCTTTCAACAGCCATAGTCAGCCCGTGGACTGACTATGTTCTTTACTGGAGCCCAGGTCTGCCGACATTTGTCGACGACTGTTGTCCGGAGTCTTAGGCCTCGCTCTGAACTTCAGTTCATTTGGCTGGACCTTTCCTCTTGACGGAATATTGCTAATCATTTTCTCTCTTGAGGCCTGGTTCTCAAGATTGTGTTCTCAATAACTGGCTGTGAGCCTCGTCCCAATGTGTTATTTTTTTTAAGATTCATATAATACAAGAGTATTTCCCAACAAAGAGTAAATTCACACCAAATGGTTTTTGCTGCCTTTGCAACATATACCCAATATGAAAAAATGCCTGGTCCAAACTTTCTAGCCAACCCCCACCCCCACCCCTTTCTTTTGAGATTGGTGGGGCAGACTGCTTTTTCCCTGGAGACTGTGGAGACTGTTTAAGCGTGGGATTCTACAGGCCAGCTCACTGCCCAGAGGAATCCACATGGTTTTCAAGGCTCTTTTCCAAATTCTTCCTTCTCCCTGGGGCTTTCACAGATCCTCCAGTAAGATAGAATTCTCCCCTCTTGCTTCCATGTTGTCATTGTCAATAGCTGCCCTCCAGTCTGCCTTTGACTCCTGGCAACACTCTCTAGAAAGGAGTAAATTGCAGCCTGGTCCTGGACCACTTCCCTGGTCAGCTGGAGGTCAGACCCCTGTGCTGCCCACCTGGTTTTCGTGAGTTGATGTTCGGCAGTACGTAGATCACCGGGCTTTTCTTTCTAGTCTTCGTCTGGAAGCGCGGATGAAATTCCTTCCACCATCAGAGCAGCACACAAACTTTCAAAGAGTATGGACAGGTGGCTGCTGTGCATGAAGATGCATTGATTGGGAATCAAAATGGAATTTCCTACCGGAAGATGAGAACTCAGTGAACTTCCACTGCTTCACTGTTTTCATGATCCATACTTCTAATTCTCTCAGGCTGTGAACCACTTTCTGTTGTCTGTTGTAGTTGTAATGCTTTCTTTTAAAATTGCTAGCAAAAGGATTGCAGTCATTGTTTATTGGTATAATTAATACCGAGTACAATAGCAACATTTTCACACTCACTGGCTCACTTAATTCTCCCAACTATCACGTAAAGTTTCTGTTTGGTTTCTTTTTTAGGGATGAAATAACTGAGTGAGGCTCACACATTTTTTTTTAACTGAAGTAAAGGATTGAGCTAGATTTTCCTGTCACATCACTTCTAAATGTAATACTTACCTTACTTATTTGTCACTGCTCACCTGCTGGGCTTCAGCATTTGGAAAAGATGCATATTTGACCTCACCTTTCTGCTGCCTTTCTTAGCAGGTGTACTGAGTCCATTTCAACGCATCGCAACCCTCTCTCTACAACCGAATGAAACACTGCTCATCCCACTCTGTGCTCAGGAGCGCTCCTGTGTTCGGACCCACTGGGGCAGCTTCTGTCAACCCATCGTATTGAGAACCTTTCTCTTCTTCACGCAGCACTTCTTCTTCGTCTTCTTTTTTTGTAATTTACAAATTTTATGTAAATTAAAAACCAAAAAAACAAATAGAAAGTCCACTTGTTTAATAGTGTCCAAAACAGTATGAGTAGATCCCAAAGTAAATAAAGCAGTATCACATGTGTTTACACCCCTGTGTAGTTAGGCATAGTAATTTGACAGCGCAAAAACAATAGAAAATGGAGCGGAATTTAGGGAGTGGGGAAGAGGGCAATCCCAAACCTTGCCTACCATGTTTATTCTTCTACACCGCGGATCGCTGCGTTGACTTCTCCACAGTGCAGGAGTTCAGTTGTATCTAAAACTGATCTGCTCGAGAATTGGGAGACTAGAAGTGACGGTCCATATCACGGTGCATTGTCATCCAACTCAGACAGCGGTGCAGCCACCAGCTGGTAATTCCGGGGGACTGTAAACAAGGCTTTCCCTTGAAGTTGAACCGGAAACAACTTCTTTTGTTCCTCAGGCTTTGTCGTATATGCAGGAATATGTAGACACTGGGGAGGTTCAAAATTTGTTCCCCACCTCTTACCAATGACCCAGTGTAGCAGGCATCCATCGTAACGACCTAGTATCTCTGTTCCTCAACGTTTTCGTCCTTCCACTTCATCGTCAGGATAAGTTCACCACCAGGTAATTTGAAGGAGGTTGTTCCTAGCTGCAGCAATAGCACATGGGGTCGCTGGTGTTCATATACAACCGGACCTCCTTCCACAGTTCTCCTAATACCAATTTTATCAACTCCCTCCCTTGTGTTGAAATCTGCCAGCCACAGAGCTGTCCTCATAGAGGGGCTCTTTTGTACCCAAAGTTTAATTGGTAAGTGGAGCCTGGGTGAGGGGCTTGAGCTGATGGATGTACTTGTTGCTCAGCTGACTGATGCCCTGAGGGCAATCGGTCTGTGAGCCATTGGGTGTTGGAACCACCCATGTACTGGCAAGCTAGGCTCCTAGCAGCTAGTGGAAGGTGGAGGCAGGGAAAATTCTCCCCAGACGGGTCGGGGTTATCTGTGTTCTACTGAGCCCACCACCACCTGCCGTTAACATGAGAGCTCAAGAGGAGACTCACCTTATTTTTTTTAACCAAGCTTAATGTCCTTCTCTAGACATTACTCCTTCCTGATAACATGTCCCAAATATGGGAGATGAAATCTCACCATCCTCACTTCCAAGGAACATCTGAATGTTGTTCTTCCACACAGATTTGTTCTCTCTCTCTCTCTCTCTCTCTCTCTCTCTTTTTTTCTCCCATGTCCTGGTGTATTTAATATTCTTTGCCAACACTGTAATTTGACTGCGTCATTTACTGGGTCTTCTGTACTCATTGCCCTGCTTTCACATGCCTATGAGATTAGAAGTGCCATGAAGTGGGTCAGGCACACCTTAGTTCTCAAAGTAGTACCTTTGTTTTAAAGAGGTCTTTTGCAGAAGATAAGATCAATAGTCAAGTTGATCTTAAAGATGAGCTCAAAGTGAGATTTCAGCCAGTGCCATCTGTCCAAACTGGCTTATCAGCTTGCAGTTGCTTAAGAGCTCAGCAAGATACAGAAGTCAATATGTGAAGTTGAATTTTAAATAAGAGCAAGTCTAAATATGTAAATATTGGTTTAAATCATTTATATAGAGTAGAGTAAGGCAAATCGGTAAGCATAAATAATTTATTATGGGTTCTTTTTGCTGTGTGATTAGAAGATAGGCAATTAAGAAATTACCTATTGCAGCAGTAATTATAGCAGGAAAAAAAGAAAGAAATTACAGTTGTTGCAGCAATACATCAACAGGGAGTTGCCAGAAACTCAAGCCAAAGTGAGAACTAGGATGTAGAATGAGGGAAAGCATTGCCCAGGCCAGATGGATCTTGGCTGAAAACAGAATACCCAAAAGGTGTTTAGCTGAGTTTTAGTGACTCTGCCAAGGCATTCAACCGTGTGGCTCATAACCAATTATGGATATGGCTTCATAGAATGGGAATTCCACAACACTATAATGTGCTTATGCAGAACCTGTACAGGGACCAAGAGGCAGTCATTTTCAACAGAACAAGGGGAGAGTGCATGGTTTAAAATCAGGGAAAGTGTGCTTTAGGGTTGTATTGTTTCCCCATATCTGGTGAGCAGAGCATCAGAGAAGCTGGACTTCATGAAGAGAAACAGGGCATCCGGCTTGGAAGAAGACCTGTTCACTCGCACTACGTAGGCATCCTGATTGCTGAAAGCCAAGAGGCCTTGGAGCACTCAATGACGAAGATTATAGACTACATTTGCTCTTCGTTATGGATTTCCTCTCCACAGGAAGAAAACAAAATTCCTCATCACTGGTCCAGTAAACACCAACATGAAAAACAAAAGCATATTGAAGCTGTCAAAGACTTCCTTCCTTCCTTCCTTCCTTCCTTCCTTCCTTCCTTCCTTCCTTCCTTCCTTCCTTCCTTCCTTCCTTCTCCACATCAGCAGCTGTGGAACAGCAGGCAAGAAATCAAATGGCATGTATAAAGCACTGGGAAAATCTGGGGAAGAAAAATTCTGTCAAGTGTTAAAAAACAAAGATACCACATTGAGGACAAAGGCGCAGCTGACCCGCGTCATGGGATTTTTCACGTGAAAGCTGGACAACAAGGAAGGAAGACTCAAGGAGACTTGATACCTTTAAATTGTGGTGTTGGCAAAGAATAGGAACTGTCTCAAGAAGGAGCAAATCTGGGTTGGAATAAATAGAACCAGGAGGCTCTTTAGACATGAAGACGATGACACTTCTTCTCCCTTACTTTGAACGTGTTATCAGGAGGCACTTGTTCCTCGAGAAAGGACATCCATGCTTGGTAAACTAGAAGGGGTCAGTGAAAAAAAGAAAGGCTTTCACTGAAATGAATTTATAGTGACTTTAACAAATGGGCTCACACGTGGCAACTGTGTTGCAGATGGTCCAGGATCGGCCGTGCTTTGTTTGCTCGTTCACAGGGTGGCTGTGAGTCAGCACTGACTGGACTGTACCGAGGGAAGGTCTCGGAGAATTTAGCTGTCTTTCTAGAGTGGATGATAGTTTACTTTCAAATGAAGCATTCTTCTACATTGATGTCTGCTTAGTTTTTCTTTACAGGATCTATGAAAGGTTTTTTTTCTTCTTTCTTTCTTTAAATAGGACTTCTTAGGAAGGACCTATTGTCCTCAGGGAAATTGTGAATCAAAGCATCACTGTCAGGAAAAGAAAGATCCCAGAAAGATTCTCCTTATTATATTACTGTCAACCAGGAGTATGTGTTGAAATAATTGCAAATGGAAAATTATTAGGTTGTTTATTTGGTCAATCAATATGTATTATGTTGTAGCCTCTACTGGGGACGGGCATAGGATAGACCTTCTTCAGAAACCCCTGATGAGCAAGGATAATGACTTATGATTTTCTCATGTGATATTAAGATGAATAATCCAAAAGCAACAATATTTATTTATGCACCATTTTCTTTTAAAATTCCTTTTTAAAAAGCTTTTTTATTGGGGATTGAGTGAAGATTTACAGAGCGGAACATCCATTTTTCACGTACAACATCTCACACCCATTTCTGTTGCAATTCATCCATTATAATCCCCTCTGTGTACTTCACTCCCTTCTGCCCTATGGCTCCTATTTCCATTCTCCTGTCTTTCCTGACCTCCTGAATTTTGCTGTTGGGTAAATGCTGCCTTTTTTATCCTAAGTGGTTGATTCTTGTAGCAATCAATTCCAGAGATGCAGGGTGACTAAGGGCTATAGTCAAGGGTTCCACCAGTCTCTTAGTTCCGTGTTCCATCTATATGAGCTATATGTTTTATTGTGTCAAATGAGACTTTATTTAGAGATTATCAGAACTTTTAAAGTAGCACACTTTCTACCTGTTCTGATTTTATTGCCACACCAACTTGAGTCTGAATCAGACATGCCGTTTCCTTATTGGATAATAGTGCGTAAGTTATGTAACCTTCAGAGCCTCTCTTCTCTCTCCTGTGTGTGTATGTATATGTGTATGTATGTGTGTATGCTCTCTCTAGCATGTGGAATTTGGATCCTAATAGCCCCATTTATTTTTTTCTCTATTCCCATAAAGTGGCTTAAAATCAATCATAAGAAACATATAACTTCATATTTTTCAGTTTCACCACTATAATTTCCCTGTAAAGTCCTTGAGGAGCTAGCTCCAGAAGCCATATAAAGACATTTGTGAAGTTGAAGAGTAAACATTGGACTGGAATTAGGAACTTCTGTGCTTGGTTTGCCACTTTGTTGCTCATCTCTTATTTCAAGGGGAATGGAGATGTTTTCACTTAATAATTACCTCATGACTTTTACTACTTGTTTATGCTTGAAAAGGCCACCATCTTTGCACTCAGTCTAAAAGGAATCGTCAACGCCCCTGACGTTCCATGTGGGTAATGAGAGCTGGTTATGTAATCGCAATGGTGCTGTGGCTTTCTTCTTAACTTAGCTAAGCAAGTGTGATTCTGCATGAAATCTTCCTTGCTGGCAAGCTTCTTCAGTGCCCGGGCCATTTTATAGCTGTCACATTTGGTTACCTCCTTGAGGTCATTTCAGGTGTCCAGTGCTGTTTACTCAGGTGACAGTAAATCCATGACTGTTGAATCTTCATTATTGATTAAACAAAGATGTCTTATGACAGTGTATATTTTCTTTGCTGTATTTTTCCTACTCAAAAGTGCAATAAAACTAGATATAAAACAGTACTTGGCTATAATGAAAATATATAACATGTATTCATTTCAATATTTCCTCATATGTCATTTCATTTGAGTACTGCCTTTATGAATATGTAAGCCTATGAAATCTGATTCTAGAAAAGTTGCTTCAAAAAAGATTCTCAAAATTCGGAAATTTAATTTTTGGTCTCACATTACTGAAAGTATTTGCTATTTGAAGGAATCAATGGTTAGGTGAATTATCATACCCAAATTTATTTGAACTTGCATAAATGAAGCTCTGGTGGCATAGTGGATATAGTGAGTTACAGGTTGGTTGGGCTGTTAACCTCAAGGTCAGGAGTTTGAAGCCACCAACCACTCCCTGGAGGGTCTTCATGAGTTGGAATAGTCAACCTGATGCCAGTGAGTTTGGCTATGGGTTTGTGTGTAATATGTATAGGGAGCCCTGCTTGTGGCGTCTGTTCCATTTTGGGCTACGAACTGCAAAAGTCAGAAAGTCCCACTCAGCCAGCGGGCTCCTCTTGAGAAAGATGAGGCTGTTTGCTCCCGTGAAGAATATACTGTCTCAGAAACCCTGTATTGGGTTGCCGTAAGTCAGAATCAACTTGGTGGCTGTGAGGGATGGGTATACAATGTGTGTGATAAGGGCAGGGGCTAACTTCTATCTAGTGTGTATAGTGGTGTTCAATAGCATAATGCTTATTTAAACATTGACTTCCCTTTATAGAAGTCTAGACGTGGTGATATAGTGGTTATGTATTGGGTTTGGATCTGCAAGATTGGCAGTTCGAAACCACCAGCAGCCCCTCCAGAGGAAGACTGAGCTTTCTACTCCTGAAAATAGTTAGCAATCTCAGAAACCCACGGGGGTCACTATGAGTCAGCATTGACTTGATGCCAGGGAGTTTGGGGGGTTTAGAGTGTGTATTCACTTGAAGCAAAACACAATTATCAAATACAAGGCATTATACCTAGTGCTTAATGTGCATTTGATTTTTATAACCATCTAAGTTACAGTAAATGCTGCAATGTTAGTTTACCACTGAAGAGATCCACAGAGGACGATGGGGATTTATCAAAAGAAGAGCTTTGGGTGGTGGCAGGGCAACAGTCTGTCCCCCCCCCCCCGCACTTCTAGTGCATTACCATCTCCACAGCATTGCAAAGATATTGGCTTACTTTTGTATAAATATTTTTTCCTTTGTAAAAGAAAGTGATTGTTAGTATTCCATACTAGGATATAAATTGATAAACAGCAAACTGAACTGAGCAGATGATAAACTCTTAATATGACAGGGACAATCCCTTCTCTATTGTTCTAAACTGTATGATTCAAGTTTGCTGACAGAAAAAAAAGCATTCAAGATTCAAAGTTTTTCAAGAATTTTTACATAATACAGCAAGGGTTAGGAATTAAAAGTTTTATTGTCTTTATGGTGCTGGATTACACCGAGACTAGCATAACTCTCAAGTATATTTTAGTAGTTATGATAGTAGACTATAATATTTTCTGAGTAACAGTTAAAAATGACTACTATAACCACTACTAATTTGAATTTAACCAAAATGCTGACTCCTAAGAAATCAAGTGTAAGCTCCCGGTATTACAGTTTTGGAGTGAAGTCAGACATTTTTAAAAGTTCTTTATTGTGAATTGGGTAAAGCTTTTCAGAGCAGCTCATCAGTTTTACATTGAACAAGTCATACACATTTTGTTTCAGCTTATCTATGACAATCCCCTGAATGCCCCATTACTTACCCTCCTTCCTCCCTCTGCCTCCTATTTCCATCCCACCTTCTTCCTTAACCCTTCTGATCTTTATCCTTGGGTAACTGCTCCCTGTTCCTCTTGAATGGTTGATTATTCTAAGGAGTTGCTAGGTCACTAATGTTATTGTACCTTATATATAAACTTGTCTATTATTTAAAGCCAAATATTTCTTGATCTTGGGCACATGTTAGTTGCTGAATCAGCAAAAATGTTAGCACGAAGGCTAATGAATTTCAGTTGATCGCTGTGTATGAAAATATTTTTAATGAATTTGTGGAGACTTGCTGAGGTTCTTGATTTATCCTTAGAATTAACTGAGTGACAAATCCCATGCACTTTTTGGGGCTTGGCATTATTTCCCTTACCTCATGTGGATTCCATCATTAATGATTTTCAGAAAGGAATTGCCCCTCTTCACTTAAGTAGCTTCGTTTTATCTGAAAACATTTTGTAAAATCAGCAGATACAGTGCCAAGAAAAATTTTGACTGGAAAAATAATGCAAAATGTTTGTATTTCATCATGGAATTTTAGCCATAAATAAGACCAATTTTAGATATCCTTAAAGTTAATTGGAAAGGTACCCTGGGGGGACAGTGTATGGGTTCAGTGCTGGACTGGTGACCTCAAGGTCAGTGGTTAGAATCCACCAGCTGCTCAGTGGGGAAAAGATGAGCCTGACTGTCCATAAAGATTTACTGCTCAAACCACATGGGGAAGGTCTACGCTGTCCTACAGTGTCCCCAGGAGATAGAATAGACTTGGTGGCACTATTTTTGTTTGTTAAAAGTTCAGTGAATTTAAAAGGCCACCCAATAGCTGATTCACTACCACCAGTCCAAAAATAAAAAGAAAGCCAAATATTGATCATTAAGCTGTTACCTACCCCACTACCACTGACTCAATTCTGACTCTTAACAACCCTGGCAAACCGAGTAGAACTGCCACTTTGGGTTTCCCAGGCTGGATGTGTCTACCGGAGCAGAATAAAGGCTCATCTTTTATCCTTGGTCAGCAGTGGAAATAACCAGCTGTTCATGGGAGAGAGGAGGCTTTCTACTCCTGGGATGAGACCGTTTTGGAAATCCACAGGGACGGTTCTATCCTGTGCTGTAGGGTGGTTATTGGTTATTAGTTGAAATCAACTTGATAGCAGTGAGTTTGCTTTGGTTTTTCCTCCTTGGACCTTCTGTTGACCGTCAAGTTAGCAGCCCAATGCATAACCCCTTCTGCCACCAGGGCTCCTTATCTATATCTGTCTGTCTGTCTGTCTGTCTGTCTACCTACCTACCTATCTTTAGGTGGTGGATATAATTTTATTCAATTATCAAAGGAAGCAGTATTCCCCCAACAACAAAGCTGTGACCCATAATAGGGATGTTGTAATGCCCAGGAACAAGCAGATTTGGGGGCCCTTACTAGAGGACCCTTACTCTTTTAGACCAGACCTCTTTTCTAAGAGACTTCACCTTATGTGACTCAGAAAGTGTACCAGGGCTCCTTTAAATTAATCCAATACTTCTATATTTTTTATTAAGGCACAGTTTACAAAAGGTATAATTTACCTGTTTTTTTTGGTGTATAGTTATGTAAGTTTTGACCCAGAGATGCAGTATATAACCATCATCACAGTCAAAATCTAGCAGTTTTTTACCCAGCATCACACTGAAGATGTAGAATATTTTTATGTTACCTTTAATGGAATTGCAAGAGATTTTAAATTAATTTGATGTATTTCCATCAGCTCATTCCTGTACAGTCACAGAAAGGAACATGTAAAGGGCAAAGTCGATAGGTTTAAGGTGTTTTCTTAAACTGTGTAGCATGCAGCGCCTGATGTTAGAGTTCCAACAGCTTTGTCTTTCCACTCAGTAGGGTCCTTGGTGTTATCGGATGTGCGTGACGCAGCACTTCTGAAAATCAGGTGCTCTACTATGTAGCTTGTAACTAAAATGGTTTAAAACCTACTCATGGCACAAAATGCAGTGAATAGTGTCCTTCTGTATTAACATTCAAGTAAATCAACTGTTTTGATTTTAGTGTTTCCTTTAATTGTCTTAAAATTTCTAACTTTGTACTTTTATTTGCTGAATAATGTTTATATCATATTTTATTACATTATATGTCATAATTTAGGCAGTTCTCTTATTGGGCATGCTTATGTTATATAATTACTGATTTCAGATTATTTTGTGGCAGTTTGGGTGTTTAGAAATTAAACTTTAAAAAACAAAATTTTCTGATACATACTTTCTCTGACAGATGGAATATAAAACAGACTTATATCTTCTGAATATTACTATCCATAAATCCCATTACCACCCATAACCCATTCTTTAATTCTCTTCTGAAGAACAAAACTATTTTGGAATATACCTTACATATAAAAGAAGAAAAAATTCTCCTTAGGCAAGTATCCAAAGTTAAGCTGCTTTTACTTATAAATAGAGTTAATAAAAGGTTTAGGATTATATGTTCTATCCCTTCAGGTTGAGATATGTATTAATGGATAATTCATTTTTTCTTCTTATTCAACTTTACTTTTAACTTTCATACATTAGGAAAATATATTAATTATTTTTAAAGATATTAATATTAATTTGACCTTTAAGATAAGTAAGGTTGTACATCTCAAATAAACTAGGCAATTATTTAATATGATATTTGACATTATTTTAAAGTGTGATTTTGAAAGGGTTTAAAATTGTTTATCCCTAAAAACTTAGATTTGAACAAATATTACTAGGAATTAAACGTATATCACAAGAATTTTACAGTTCTTTAAATATAAAATCTTAGTTTAATGTCCTGTGAATATTTTTTATATAAGTAATATACTTATATTTGGGTTATAATATAACATGATCAAGGTAATTCATAATACTGGAAGGATGCTAACTCTAAGTCTTACAAAAGTATTAATTACTTTCTTGGTATATATATATATTCTTTTTTGAGTATTTTTTCTCTTGGTATATTTTTACTGAGTGTTAATAATGTATTACTGAGTGTTACTTAATAATGTATTTAGATCCTTTAAAGATAGTTTTTGTATATAACATTGAATTAAAGTTATATAAAAGTCCAAGAATATACAAAGTTTATTTCTGTTGCAGGTACATTAATACTCTTCTATATTAAATTGATGAATAACTGATTCCTAACGGAAAGTTGTGCCACTATTTAAGTCCTGTAGAACCAAATGGTAAACTCAGTTACTTAGTGACTAGTAACATTTTTGTCGTCGTTATGGTTGGAATGTCATAATACTCTGAGACAGCATTATTGCTTTTTGAAGGGCTAGATTTGTAATTGTGGACTTTTTCACATTTAGCTTAGGCAACTAATCCTATAGAATTTCAGATTTTTTAATGTATAAATCTGATTTTATAGATGAAAAATCGTGATGCCTTAACTACCTAGAGACATTTTATAAGAAGTAGAACTTATAAAAGATTTGATAGTTAATAGTGAATTTCCTTTGTAGCTGGGCATGTATTTTTAAATGGCAAATAAATCTACACACCTTCTGTTGGGTTGTTCATGCTGTTGAGTCAGTTCTGACTCATAGTGACCTTACCTGCTGCCTAAAGCCTCCTTACAGCTCTTAGGTTTGAGTCCATTGCTGCAGGCACGGGTCAGTCCGTCTTGTTGAGGGTCTTCTTTTTCACTGCCCCTCTATTTTAACAAGCAGGATGTTTCTCTGGGAACTGGCTTCTCCTGATAACTCTTGCTCCCCTTACCTCTATGGAGCATTCTGCCTATACTTCTTCCAAGACAGATTTGTTTGTTCTTTTGGAAGTCCCTAGTACTTTCAATATTCTTTGCCAATACAATAACTCAAATCCATCAATTTTTCTACAGTTTTCCTTTTCTTTTTATCTCCCCCCCCAACAGTTTTATTTGCACATAATTTACCAGCCATATAATTCAGCAAGTCAATAGTTCAATCGTTCAGTCATTGAACAGTCACCACATCAATTGTTGAGCCCCCCTCCCCCCATTAGATAAATTGCCTTTAACATGAGTTGTACAGTCAATCAGTTCTAGGGCTCCCTCCCCCATACCACCTTCAGTATTTACTCCCCAAATCTCCTTTTCCTCCTGTAGCTCACTCCCCACCCCTGCATTACATTGTGTCAGTTCTTCTGCATAACCCATTGTGTCAGTTCTTCTTATTATGCATCCACTCCTCCTGTGCTTCACAGCTGGGAAACCCAACAGAAAACAATAAAAAGCAAAATCACATTAAGTTGTTAAGGCTAACATCATAATAGTATAAAGATAAAAATACAAATAATGTGTAAGAAGGAAGAGACTCCTGTGATAGGTAACTTTATTGTGCCAACCTGGCCAATAGACACATGTGGGATTAATGAGGTTGCAGTTTAATTGAAGGGCAAAGAGATAAGTGGCTCAGTGAGCATCATCACCTATCCATTTCTTGCTCTAATGATCAGACCAGCAAGTGGTTGCCTTAGCTCGTTCTCTGCCTCAACTTGCAAGCTACGCTACCATAGGACACCCAACCTATGGACTATGTCACTGTAGTTTATGGTTCTTTTGACACCTGCTTTGCCACACTGCTGGTGTGTACAGCAAGGTGAGTAACATTGATTCCTGATCATTCTGATTAGAATGTTAAAATAGACTACTGGTTTATCTTTCAACTATATGACATTCTATAGAAGGTGGGAATGGATTGCTGAAGTTAATTATTGTCTCAAAATTCATAAAACTTAAACATTCATTTTATTTATATGAAAGGAGCCCCAGTGACTAGGTGCTTAAGCACTTGATTACTAATAAAAAAATTTGATAGATTGAACCACCCCACTCCACGCCCCCACTTCTTTGTGGAGAAAGAGGTGACCATCTGCCTTCCTAGAGATTCCAACCTTAGAAACCCTATGAAGTCTGCCATATAGGGTCACTGTGAGGTGAAATCCACTCAATTACTTAAATTTTTTTTAACTTATAAGTTAGTAACATACATACTATTTAGATGAGAATAGGAATATTAAGCCACTTCGTGTATTGGTAGTTTTTGAAAGTGACATATGTTAGGAGTTAATGGCTTACTGATTGTCCAATTCTTCTTGATATGCTGTAACTAGCAAATTGTGTGATTTGTGTATTATGTGTGAATAAAACTGTTAAGTAAAAAAAGAACAAATGAGAAAAATGAAAGTACTTGCTTAGTGCTGTCCTCTAACGTACATTGAGAGTATTCAGTGAATGTTGTAGAAAATACCACATTGTTTAGTTGTATAAAGCAACATTGTTCTTACTTTTTAAGAATCTGTGAGTGGGGCAACAAACTATTTTTAGTTGAAACAACTTAATGTTATAGTGGTCTTTTTTTAGATGGGATGTGGAAAAGACTAAACATATTATGAAATTTTGTATTATTAAACAAAATTTTAAATATTATACAGTTTTATAGCCTTCTTATTTTTTCAAAGTACTTAAAATCCTTTTAAATCTTTGAAAACATACTG
The DNA here is from genome assembly GCF_000313985.2 of Echinops telfairi. Lineage (NCBI taxonomy): Eukaryota > Metazoa > Chordata > Mammalia > Afrosoricida > Tenrecidae > Echinops > Echinops telfairi. The sequence continues at coordinate 9,931,617 of NW_022103900.1, forward strand.
AACTGATACTGGGCCTTGAGAAATTGAACTGAGAACAAGGAAGTAAGTAGATTATAAAATCAGATGAGTCCAAACAGGCTGCAGAGAGTTCAAGCCTATTTACCTGAAGGGTAAACTAGCACATCCTTTCTTAAGCCTTACCGGATATTATTTAACATGTAATTTTAACAGATTTGGTCTACTTCAGTTCCAAACCTGAGGCAGAGGCTAGAAGCAGTGATTTGAAATAATGGAAGGCCACGGTGGACCCCTGATGGTGCCATGGTTAAGTGCTTGGCAGCTGACTAAAAGACTGGCTGTTTGAAAGCCACTCTGGGATGCGGATTCTGTGCATGAAAAGACCTAGTGATCCACTCCTTTAGTAATCCCAGTATAGAAAACTTCATGGGAGAAATTGTACTCTATGATAGTAGGTCTTATGAGTCAGAATCAACTTGACAGCACACAACTATATTTTGACATAAAACTATAAAAATAGCAAGTAGGGAAACAGAGAGGGGGAAAATGGAAAAACAACTAGAGATGTCAAGAACTGTTGAGAACCTTATCAGTGGATCCCAAGATGTAATTTCGTCCAACACGAACATAGCATTGCGCCATGCTTTTTCATGAATGTCACTGTGAAGACCAAAACCAAAATTGAGAAGTGTGCTGATTTGTGGATTAAAGCAGGAATTCCAGAATGACTTACCAGTAAAAATCTATTCATATATCAACACATTCAAGGAAAAGCCATGCTCAAGGTGATATAATTTGCTAAGTGGTAGAACCAGGAGTCAAAGTCGGTTTTATAGTGCAGTAAGTTAGTTATTACCTTTCACTGAGTAGTCAGTTATTTCCCTTACAACTTGAAATTTTGGCAGGTTGAAACCACTAGCCAATCTGTGTCAGAAAGATGAGGCATTCAACTCCCATAAAGATTTATAGTCTCAGAAACCAGTAGAGGCAGTTCTCATCTGTTCTATAGCATTGCTGTGAGTCAAAATCAAGCCTGTAGCAGTGAGTTTCGAAACTGTTCTGGGCTCATCCACCTAGTCCCATCTCCTACTGGTATGAGAAACTCCTCTCATGCTGAGCAGGCTCCAAGGCAGACGACTCCATCACCTTTGCTACCAGTCTGGGTCCCTGACAGTATGGTTGTCTGTTCTTCTGGTCGGTGGTCTGTTTTTGAGCACCTTGTCAGGGTCCCTTTGGCTTAGTACCAAGGGAAACAGGTCAAAGATCATCTGGAAATCTCGTGTTCATTCTTCTCAATAAACTAGCATACTTGACCTCTAGAACAGAGTACTAGGATACTTGTACCCTTTTCCTCTTAAAGGCAGTTTTTATTTTGATATGTTAGAAAGCACTGTGCATTGTATCAAAGTAAGGCTTCAATAAATCATTACTTAAAACAAATTCCAGATTGTGTTAAAATACAGTCAAACCTGTGCAAACTGGAACCTATGTAAGGCCGAAACTTGTCAGAGAGAAAAACTCAGATACTTACCACTAAAAGCAATACCAAAGTGACGAGGTCAAAGGCTTTCTGTGAGAGCCAAACGCACATGGCAGTCCTAAGGGATATCTAGGATGGTGAGAAATTTTTTCTTTGTTCACTGAAGATAGATGTGGGTCCTCATAATTTCTGCTTTACAGTTCTGTTGCATTTTTATGGATTTATAAATAGTTTTTCCCTCTAGAGAGAAAGCACGGAATCTAAATCTTCAGGCGTTGGATAATTCTTATCTTTAAAAAATGAGGAAAACATTGAAATCTAGAAACAAAAACATTGATTTAACTGGCTAAAGCAGTATGTATAGTAAGCTAAGAGAAAGCATTATGGTTAATCTGACATATTATCAGCTTTATCATTGAAATCAGGAATGAGTTAAAGATGACCACTACTACCATTATTGTATGCATAAGCTTTTTTTCTACCTCAAAAATATTAGGTAATGCATCTAAATAGGAAATGGCAACGAGAGTTATATACCGTGTATACTTGAATATAAGCTGAGTTTTTCAGCACATTTTTAATGCAGTTTCTGTGGTAAAATGAGGTGCCTCAGTGGATATTCGGGTCAGCTTATATCCGAGTATATACTGTCGATTTCAAAGCGTCTTTTTCTCTCTTTTTAAATGAACCCCCAAACATAAGTTAAAATAATCAAAGAATAATGTTGAAAATCAATGAAAAGGCTTAGGAAGTTGTCAAATATAACAACCATGAAAATGGTAATGTCTGTATCTTGGCCTTTTCACCCACTGTTGGTCACTCTCTCTCATCTGGCTGATCACTGGAGGCTACAGGGAATGAGGGGTGAACTATAAAGTGACTCAATGGTGCCAGAAAGAAAATATTACAACTTCTATATGTAATATTCAACATGGAGGGACGATAAACTCGATTGATATTTACAATATGGATAGGCACCCGGGACCTCACTGACACTATTGATCAGACAGTTCACATGTAGTGTTGGAGTCACGCAGAGGAAAGAAAGGTTAATGCATCATATGCTGAGTTCCTCTTGCAGGCCTCACTTGTGTATAGTTTAGCACATTGCAGTTTACATGTGCTTGTAAGTGTTATGAACATATTATTTATAGACTGATCTTACTACTGATAGGTGATTTCAAGACGTGCAAAGAAAACATGTTGGATGTATTAAAAATATAAAAAATGCAGACGGTAAACATAAAATAATAAAATCGACAGTTATTTTAGTATAAGCTTTTTTATATCTTTTAAGAATTAATCAGATCTAAGAAATGGGTCTCCACAAGCCATGTTATCAGACTATTTGAGATACAGATTTTTATCAGCTTTTATTAACAACACACTTTTAGTAAAATGTTTGTTTCATAGTATCATATTTTCTATTGTTAAATGTTTCCATGAATATCACATGCTATGCATGGTTGTAAGTTGTTGGACTCACTTTTTTTTCTGCTGCTGATAGAGCTGATTGATCAGATAAGGGTGGTGATTGTTGCTCTGGATTATTCTTCCTCTGGTCTTGCTTTCTTTTAGTCCACTCTCCATATTGCAGCCAAGGAAGACACTTAGAAGTGCAACGCTGGTTGTGCCACTTTCTGTTTTACGCTCAGGGCCGGTGTCAGTCCTGTGAGATGCCATCATGGGAAGGTACTGCTTCCCTCTTCGGCCTTGACCTGCCCCATCCCTGCCCCTAAAGGATCTTTCTGGCAGCCATCTTTGGCTAGACGACTTCTGTATCTTCATTTTCTGAGTCTTGATTTTTTTCTTCTTCTAATTTTCTTAGTCTTTCTTATTTTACGCTGTCTGTTGACCTCCGTTACTTCTTTCAGTAAACCGTTTCTGCTTCAACCCAGGGTGTAGAGTAGTGGTCTCAAGCCTTATCTAAATCCATGATAAGGAATGCGAATCACAGTGAGGATAAAGCAGATTCCTATGAGGTCAGACTTTCCTACTCTTCCACCGTTTCTGATACCTGCCATCCTCCCAACAATAAACCCTAATTCGCTCTTGGGTTCTGTACTTGGTCGCAGTGGCCACACACAACTCACAGGCTGTTTTTCTGTTTATTTGGGAAGCAACAGGCTGCAAACTCATGCTGTCAAGTTGATTCCAACTCATAGCCTCCCTGTCAGACAAAGTATCTGCCCCAGGGCTACAAATCTTTCCAGAAACAGACCACCACATCTTCCTCTCACCGAGCAGCAGGTGCGTTCAAATCACCATCCTTTGGGTTGGTAGACAGACACTTAAGTCACTGTGCTCTCAGGGTTCCTTTATTATGGTGTTGGCATATACACCATGGAACTGCCAGGACTGCCAGAGAACAAGCAAGTCTGTCTTGGAAGAGGAGCAGTCAGAATTCTCTTTAGAAGCAAGAATGTTCAGACTATTCATTTCCTGTACTTTGGACATATTATCAGTACAGATCAGTCTCTAGAAAAGGATGTCATAGTTGGTAATGTCGAGGATCAGAGAGAAAGAGGAAGACCTTTAAAGGGAGAGATGGATGCAGTAGCTGCAATAATGGTATTAAACATGGCAATGATTGTGCGGATGGAACATAACTGGGCAGTGTTTCCTATATTGCTATAAATCAAAACGGACTTGATGGCACATAACATGCTACAAATTATAACCAGGAACAAGTTGGAAGTATCAGCATACAATCAGGAGAAGGGATGTAGTTCTTCATTCAAGAGAGCTTCCAACCAAGACTGCTCTAACCTCTTGTCTATGCTGTGATCAGGTAAGTGTTGGAGCGCTTCAACTTTGTGGGTGTTTGGAGGTATCTGAGTCTGCTAGCAGGATACCTGCCTGAAGGTGCTTCGCTCCCCCTTGCTCTGGAGATTACCAGCCTCCCGGTTCCTGCCACTCTCAGTCTCTCAAAGTCTGTCACACACATTTCTTTTCCTGTGTCTAGTACATTCTCAATGCAGGAATCCAGATCCAAAGGATGCACTCAGCACCAGGTTCCTCTTGATGGTAGTGAAGCTCCTCTTCTCTGCAGTTAGCCTTTACTCAAGACTACTTCTTGACAATTTCCAATCAAGGAGTGACCACCTAACAGACCACAGACTAATTTCTTTGGTAGGTCGCAGTTACTTAATTTCCATAGTAATCCACCAATTTCCACAAGATCACTTAATCCTGCTACATGATCTATTAGGTGGGGTTCTCTAGGGAAGCAAAATTAGTGACATATATTTTATATGTCACTTCATCTATATATTCATTTATATATAGATGAAGAAATTTATATCAAGGAAATGGTTCACACAATTTATGTCAAGGAAATGGTTCACACCGTTATAGAGGCAAGTAAATCAGGGCTGGTTCAAGTCTGTGGGTCAGGTGTTAAGCTGGAGGCTTTTCCTGGCTTAAGTATCTGCTGGGGCTGGCTAACCAGGAAGCAAACCATAGGCTGATAGAGACAGTCTATTGAATCCAAGGTTGGCGGGCAACATGGCAAGGCACCGATAGCTCCCAAGGTTGTCAGACAATATGGCAGGCCATTGGGTCAATCAAGAGAACTGATGGTCAATGAGACAGATGCAGGATCTAGGCCTGCAAGAAGAGCCAGCCTTTCTGATAAGCCAGCTAAAATATGAGCATGCTCCACCACTGAGAAAGCTTCCTTTTATTTGTAATATAATCTGCCCACAACTGTTCCCAACAGATTCCATCATGGAGTTTATGCATGTTAGATCACAGTCATGGGGGATGCCTCAACTGCCAAACTACTGACAATCCTGGCCTAGCCAATTTGACACAAAACCTAACTACGACAGGTGGTTTTATATACACTATTTACATGGTAGATTGAACAAGCCCTTGTCAAATTGTAGCCCAGTCACTCATTAGCTTTGGTACTCTTATACATGCAAGGCCAGAAGGACCATAGTTAAAGAGAAATGTATTGTGCTGCACAGGGTGAAATGCAGCTTTATGCAATCCATTGGCCAGTCTGCTTAGGGAGACTAGCTACTAGTTTGTCTCCATGATATTCAGCAAGTGTAACTGGCACTTGCTGAACCATGACTGTCCTAGTCTGTATAATACATATTTTGATAACTTAGATAAAGTAGATTGCACAAATTGATGAAATCATATTTTAGAGGAAAGTAAAATGGGAAATGGAGCACTGCACAATTATAAATAAAAGATAAAAATAATATGAACCTTTTTATTCCAAATATATTAGAGAAAGGATTATAAGTAGGGTTTACTTTGTTTGCCAAACTGTTTTTTAAAACTTTTATGAGTGCTATGATGTATATTAAGAAAGATGCCACATATTGCTACAAGTAATATATTATTGAAAGGGAAATATATAATAACTTAAATTTTTAATGGAAAATCATTAAAGCTAATGTTTCAGCCTTTATTCTTTAACCAAATTTGCTATCCATAATGATAAACGTATCAAGGAATTATTGAGGGGCATGGGGAGAACTTTTTATAAAGGAATAATTTAATTAAAAAAACAATTGAAAACCAAGTACACCTAAAATACTTGTCTTAAGAAGCAATTAATGTTATCAAGACAAAGCAGGACCATTTAGCACTGATCCCGTGTTGTCTGAGCATCATTTGGTTTTGACAAGTTCTAGTCCTTTGTTCGTTGCTGTTGAGTGAACTCCAACTCGTGGCGCTGCTTCGTGTAGCTGAACAAAACCGCCTGGTCCTGTGCCACCGTCTTTGCAATGGGTGGTACGTTTAAGCACATTGCTTCATATCATTCCAGCTCACGGAGATCCGCCACCTCATGGAGGTTTTCTCGTGTTGCCCCAAGCATAACTGACCTTCCCTGGTGATACATCCACAGTAAACAAGACACAAGATCTCAACACCCTTGCTTCTTAATTTCTGCCTCTACTTGCTAATTATTCATTTCTGTCACCCATCCTTACCCCACCCTGGCCTTCTTTCTCTCCCTCCTTTTCTTTGCCTCCTTTCGGCCCCCACCCCTATCTCTGTGTTCCTCCCATTTATAGCCCAGAGAATTTGGGGAGACATCACTTATTTCAAGTTTGAGTTTTATTTTAATATGTTCTTCCTAACTTGTTAGGAGTAAATCTAGTTAGATGTCTCTTATGTATGAACAAGAAAAAAAGTTAAGTTTCGAAATACTGGTATTTTAAAGAGTACAAGGTGTATTGTTAAAATAAACCATCTCGCAATTCAACTTTCATTTGTTCCAAATCTGCTATATTTTACATCCCTCAACATATTTATATCCTAACTTTCCACGTCATATCATCCAGTGAGCCACTCTTGGAAAGCAGATAGTAGACACTGTGTGATGAATGACTCGTTGCAAGCTGTACACACAAAATGTCTCCTGACTTCAGTATACTAACCACCTCCATCACCGGCTTTTTTCTGCTGCTCTGGGGCCAAGTGACCTGTTTTTCCACTTTTAGATGATCCCCTTACCCCCCAAAACGTATTGCTGGCAGGTGTTTGTGTCAGAATTGTTTACTCTTAGCTTACATTATGGAGATAGAAGTTTGACCTATGGGCCTATAGTGAATAGTTGTGCTTGAGGCCTTATATGGAATTACAGTGTGCACAGCTCTGTGGCAGGAGTTGTCTCTTGAGTGCTGAACAAAAGATAGATGGGTTCAAGCCCCGAAGCTGCTGCATGTGAGAAGATGTGCCAGTCTGCTTGCATGCGGATTGCCTTGGGAACCACGCTCTGGTTTATAGGGTCACCAAGAGAGAGAATCACTCAATGGCGAGTTTTTGGTTATGTCTTGTTTTACTATGTGCCAAGGACTATGCCAAATGCACTCTCTGAATATTTCATGTTTATTGTGAGATGTATAAAGCTTCCAAATAGTTTTAATTGCAGATTATTCACAATTTTATTTTCCCCCAAAATATGTTTTACTAACATCCATTTATGAATATTATTGTACATAAATATGAAACACTATAAATATTTTGTCTAGGACTTAAAAAAATTTTTTTTGACAAATTTTGAGTAAGCTAGTAAATTTTATTTCCTGGTTTTGAGCTAAAAGGCTAGAGAGCCTTGGTTACACGTTGGGCTGAGTTCAGCAATAACAGCAATTCAAACCAGCATTCACTCAGAGGGAGAAAGACAGGGCTTCCAATTCCCGAAAACGGTAATAGTCTCAGAAATTAACTGGGGTAGTTCTACCAGAAGGTCACTATGAGTTGGCATCAACTTGATTGCAGTGAGTGGTTTGTTTTTTGGTTGTTGTTTTTTGTAGAAGCGAAAATGAACTTTCTCAATGCCTTCAAGTGTAACAATAAATAATTAGGAAACTACATCGTTCAGTTACCTTTTTGAAGTTCAGGAAATCAAATGTGTGCTTCAAAAGACTTGATGTCTCTTATTGCAGTCTTCCTTCAGTATCTGGAACTCACCATTTTGCCTGACCTAAACAGATGTGGACAGATAATAAACATAAATGCACTTTATAGTTGTGCGATTTCCTTCTCCTTTAATGAACGTCTTTACTTCAGAATGTGGTAGGGGTGGTTAGTAGTAGAAAAAAATTTGTGGCAGTCCAGAGATCAGTAAAAGCCTTTCTAGTTTTAAAATTATATTTATTTAATTAACATAAAATGAAATGTTCTTGTTCAGGGTATACCAAAAGCCAAAGCAACCTGCCATCAAGTTGATTCTGACTCATCATGACCCCGTAGGGCATCACAGAACTGCTCTGTTAGTTTCTGAGATTGTGAATATGTACAAGAGTAGACCAACTCATCTTTCTCTCATTAAGTGGTTGATAGGTTTGAACTACTGCCTTTATGTTTAGCTGCCTAATGCTTACCTGTGCCACCAAACCGTGGCGTATACAACTCTATGAATTGTGCTATACATACAGATTCATGAAAATGCCACTATAATCAGGACAAAGGACAGTTGCATCACTCCAGAAAAGTTTCTCTTGTTCTCACTTTAAAGAATCTTAGTGGGGCTGCTGGGCAAGCATTAGCAAACTTCATAGTTACCAGTTCAAACCCACCAGCAGCTCTATGACTGCGTTTGTAAAGATTTACAGCCTCAGAAACCTTTATAGGGTCACTATGAGTTAGAATTGACTTGAAGACGGTGAGTTTGGGCTGCTATCCCTTTACAGTCACATATTCCCTATTATTAACATACAGAAATCACTGATCTGTGTCACTGTAGTTTGGGTTTTTCAGAATGTTAAAAAATATAATTATGTCCCTGAGACACAGATTTTCACAGATAATAAAAATTAATACCCTTTCTATTTGTATAATTTTCTTCTTTATGGATACCTTTATTTCACAATGCGGTGATAACCATAGAAATAAACCCTGTTGACAAAACCTGTGGATCAACTTGGGAAGAACTAACTTAAGTTGTCCAAGTCATGGCCATTATGTAAACCTCTCCATTTACTCTGATCTTTGATTCCTTTCACCAGTGTCTGGTAGTGTTCAGAGTACAGAATCTATATACTGTTTTCTGGAGTTATACGTAACTATTTCATTTTATGGTACATTTGAAAGAGCCCTGGTGGGGCCGTGCATTAGATATTGGATTGTTAGCTGCAAGGTCAGAGGTTCAAACCCACCAGCCTCTCCGCTGAAGAACGATGAGGCTGTCTGCTCCCACAGAAATGTATAGGCTTATGGTAGCTATGATTCAAAATTCACTTGATGGCTGTGGGTTTGGGTTTTGGCGTTATATAGAATTACTTTTGATTTTTGCAAGAATTTGGATAAAAATAAAACCATAAGGGATATTTCCCTCTTCTCTTGGTTTATTACAAGACCCCTTTCCTGCTCCTTGCCCTTAATTAGAAATCCTTTTCAAGAAGCCCATTTCTGAGTTTGGGGCTGTCTGGAGGCCAGACTAGAATGAATATACTGGAGGGAAAAATGGTAAGTTCACTGTCAATTTGGAAATATTCTGGTATTCTTCTCCAATCTACCTGCTCCAATTTTCTCTCTAGAATTCTCAAAGTGTTACTGTATGCATCTGACCAGGTTCTTATGTATTTTATGTGTCTGTCTGTGTTTTTATGTCTGCATTCTGCTTACTGAGACCAATGTCTATTCCAATTACTGAAATTAAAGAATTTTAATTACATTTGTTTTGCTATTACAGATCCATATTTGTATTACAATCTATCATTTGTCTTGTTTACTCCCTCTTTAGGAGAATCACAGTATAACTATTTTCTCAGCTCTGATTACTCAGCCCTCATATACAGCCACAAAGTGTGTATTTCAGATAATATATTTGTGATGATTTTTTCTTTAGCAAAAGAAAGAGGGCATGTTTGTATCTTTAAATTTTGGTTTGAACTATTTAAAACTGTTTCTGCTAGCAACAGCAGCCATGATACGTTAGAGAGAAATGAAGGTTTGATATTTGAAGAGACCATTTTTGGATGTGAAAGTTGACATTGGATTAAAAATTATATGGCAAAATAAATAGAGAAATCAATATTTAAAGATAAACTGTTTCTCTTAATTTACACAATAATGTCAGAGTTTCTTTCTTATTTACTACTTAATATTGCATATGATAGATTTTTGAGATAAGGTTCCTCTTAAACGGAAAATATTCAGTAGCATTTGCATCTGCTCTTCGTGTGATCACCCCTGGGGTACACAGAAGACAAAGAGAAGGTCCGTTCATTGGGAGGGGAAGAAAATGTTCACCTGTTTTTCCCAAAGTGGGTGAACAAGGCTCTTTATTCTTTTCAGGTTTTCTTTGAGGAAAAAAATGTGTCATAGTTCAGAAAGTTATAGCCAGACCTTGCTGAAAAGCCTAGCTGATAAAGCATTTCAGTTCTGCCTCATCTGACAAGAGAAATGAGTGCACATCACGATGAAATGAATGAGCACGGAGCAGGGAGATCTGGGGTGTAGCCAAGCACCGTCATTAAAACGAGGAGCGTCTGTTCTTAATAACAGAGTCTCCCTTCTTCTTTTAGGAAGTTGATTTCCGACTTAATTCATAGGCTTTTGCATTCAACAAGATCATTTGTGGAAGTAAGCTCATTAAGAAATGCCACCTTTAGTGCACAGTAGCTAAAGCAGAACAGTGCGTAGTTTAATAGTTCGGGACGTTTCAGGGAGATCATTTATTGAATAGCAAGGTAAATGATTAGCCTATTTATGAGCATGTATAGCATCCCAGAATATTCATTTTTTGCATACATTTTGTACAAGCTTGGACACAGAGGAGTCATGAGTTTTGAGTAAGGTTTTGGCAGGCTGGCAGCACTGGCTTGGCAAGATCTTTTTTCCATCTGCCTTTACCATTTCTTTTGGGATCTTCATGAATGCCATTTCAGAGAGACACAAATAGTTCAGCTTTCCTGTTATCTGACTCACATCAGAGTGTCAGAATAGGCCCAGAGAGGATTTATGTAGGCATCCTAGCCTGTAAAGTAAGCTTGTGCATCCATTAGTCTGATAGAGGGAAAGTGGTAGAATGAAAATAAATATAGGATAAGTGGTGATTGGTATGTGTGCCTAAGAAAACTGATCTTAACATTTTGATATCAGGATCCAATTCTAATTAGCAAGTGCCAGCCACACTGTAGGTTCAATATGCCAGCATAGTGAATCTAAAAACTACACAAAATGTTGAACTTGTTCCTCATTTTGTATTACATGCTGTTTATCTTCCGAAGAAATGATCTGTAAAACTTAGGAAGATTTAAATCATATTTCATAGTACATGAAAGACTTTACATTTGATAATATCTCTTAACATCTGCTAGATAGTGATTCAAATCATAACAACTGATCCCAGGTTGTTGATGATCTTCTTGATGGCAGACTGTGAGGATGCGACTTAAAAGGGAGTCACTGTAGCTACATTTTTTTCCTTCCATTTTCCTTTCCTGTCTTATCTGGTAGATTCTACCTAGCAGGGAAGCCTGATGTTGCTTAGATGGCGTGATTGTGAATGAAAAGACATTTAATTACATTGGCATTTTTCTTGTAAGTCCTGGCGTCAACAAGTTTCCTAGAAATAATATCTTGTTTTCTTTCTAGCCTCAAGAGTAGTTTTGACTTAAAAATTTTATGGGTAAACGGTAATATGTGTAACTTTTAATATTTGGCACACACACGGATACATACATTTAATTTCATGCTAAAATGGGTAATAGTTTAGTATAATACTAAGATAGTAATGTCCAAAAGTACTGGAAATATTGATATTTTTTCTAACACACAAATCTTCAGTTTGTGCCTCAAGGCAGTTGCTTGTTTAATTGTGTCTGTGTCATGGGACACATTGCTTGATATTACTTTATAGAATCTAGTAAGTGAAGCATCAGGCACATTAAGAGGGCACAAAATTTTATGCTGATTTATCATGTCAAGTGTTTCTGCTCTGCAGCAATGAGTATTTCTAAAATTATCTCCCAAGAAAGCAACAGAGGGGATTTATCAGAACATTATATGTGTATTTTAGTAGAATATTTATGCATCTCCATGTCAAAAACTAGACAATTCCTCAAAGAGATCAATTAAATGATTATGTAGACCATAAAAAATATGGGTAATATTAGATGTGAAATGATACCAATTTTCTCCATGCAATCAATTTTATGAATTCAAGCCTCTTCCTTTTCTTCTGGAAGGCTACCAACTCCGTCTTCATCAAACACCATAAGCTTTTATAAGATATTGGTTACCTGGCCAGCAACACAATCATTTTTCATATTCTTATTTATTTTAAAGAATTCATGCTAAAATTCAGTATAAATCACATTCTGTTGTAGAAAGTTATTGATAAGCAACATTAAAAAATTTTTCTTATCTAGAGAATTTTATGCTTTAATGTATATCACAAGGGGGTTTCAAAAAATTTGTGGAAAAATGGGCTTTTAAATCATCATGATTTGTTTCATGCCTTTCTGGAAGCCCTTCATTTAATTCTAGATCTACTTATTTCCATATAAACATAATTTGACCAGAATGAAATGGGATTTCAATCAAGCTGTTTTATAAATTTTCCTTAAAAAAAAAAAAAATTTCCTCTGCTAATGCTCTTCCTTTTTCTGTTAATATATAGTTTCATATATAGCACCCAGTCCATTTTAGCTTTTTCTTGAATCCTCGTATATGGGAAAGTTCACTTTACGTAATATGGATTTAAGATAAATTTCTGTTTATTTGTGGTATACATTATGTATGATTAAAAAACAAATAAAAATACAATATAGCAATTGAAAGCCTAGAAGAGTTGAATATGCTGGGAAAAAGTATTGTATACAGCTGTCCCAGAGACAGTTTATTGAACTAGAATGTGATTGTTGAGAAGCCATGGTGGAGCTGCGTGCAGAGCATCAGGCTGTTCAGCACAGGGTCTGGGGGCAGGGTGAGGCAGTCTGCTTCCATAAAGATTGACAGTTTCCAAACACCATGTAGCATCACTGTGAGTTGGAATGAACTTGCTGGCAGTAAGTTTGGTTGGGTTTTGGTTGAAGAGGTGGTTATTGTTCAGTATAGCACTTCAGTGGGACCAAAGTGTTCAAAGATATTCATAAGGGCAAGTTTAATAAAATTTAATAGATAAATGAATATGATTAGTAGTAACATTATGAACAGTATTTTAAATGAGTTCGTTTTAATTTAAAAGATCGTGAGGAATTTGCCTGTTGTTTTAAAAATTTAAAAAAAAGTATTATCCTTTAGCCTTGCCAAGTGATGTACAAAAGGTAATGCATAGAGATATACTTTGTAAAAATAAACATTATTCTCTACATATTATATAGGCACACACATATTTTTATATACATGCTTAATCTTTTGTTGAGTAATTTTCAGTTTATTCTTTTACCCTTCTGAGTACTTGAAAATACTATTTGGTGTTTTTTTTGTGGTTGTGTTTTGTCTTAATAATTTTAAAGGCTGCCCTCTTAGAAGGTTATTATAAACAAGCGCCTTTACGATAACATTTAGAGTATTTTCCCTTTGAAAGTAAACATATTTGATTACTTGATATGTAGAGCCAACTTTTCCCTAGAGCTGAAGATGAGAAGACTCATAGAAGGAAGTGGTTTTAGAAAAGACTGGTAGCTCTGATAAGTATTTCTCACAATTCACTTTTGTTTTCATTGGCTCCTGCTGTTGGCATTGATTTAGAAGGTTTAAACATTCATATTCTTTGCTTTCCTTAACAATACCAAGTCTTAAACACCGAGCTGGTGTGTGGGGAAAGATCTGTGAGTTTAACAATGTCTTCTGTATAGATGCTGTTGCCCAAACTGGAAAGCATCAGTGCTCCCCAGGGCAGGGGGTGTGTGTCTTAGAACCATGACCCATTGTGTGAGGGGGTGAGATTGTGATTTCTGAGGCGGTCAAGTACTTGTGCTGCATACCTACTGAGTGCCAGATAGTCCTGAAGTTTCCCGTCCCCCGCTTTTCCCTCTTTCTCTCAAGGCATCCTTCAAAAGGTACACCTGGCTGAACAGTGGAATTTGCCAAGTGGAGTGAATTTGCTGGGCCATCACTGTGCTTGGTTCACCGAAATGTCAGAATTCTAAAGGTGGTAATTAGACAATCCTTTAAGGGTGTGGGTGCATTTCCTCTCACCTGATTTTTAGCACCCCACCCCTTTCTATTTAGCCTGAAATGAACTTTCATTTGGTAGACTTCCGAAGGTGTTCGCAGGGACTCCCCAGGTATAAGTTTGTGCTCAGACTCAAGGGCTTCTTACACTTGATACATAGCAGTTTTCTTTTATCTTCCATCTCTGGAGTGATTTACAGTATGCATATGTAAGCCATACATCGAGGCTGTAAAAATAGGCCCTGCTATCTCCAGGATACAGATGAGAACGGCTGCCTCTCAGTGCCTCCTCCGCGGTCTCCAGGTCTGGAGCTTTCCTTCCAGAGGAATTGGCACTTGAACAAGGCAGATGCCTTTCTTTTTTGGCTTAACAAAGAAAGCTAGCCTTCACAGTTACTTATTTCAAGGTCATTCCCCCTAAATATGTATGACCCTGTACTTGTAAATAGAAAGCCATGGAGACCCTAATCCTCATTCAATCATTAATCTTTGAAATAACTTAGGTAACAGTTATTTTAACTGTTAAAATTTTTCCACAATGTGAATTTTAAAGCACACAGACACATTCTAATCTCAATTGAAAATGGATGTTTTAGTAAATGACTTTAATAATTTTCATACTTACAAAGGAATGCATATTTGATCTTAATAGTTTTTCGGATAAGTAAAATACTGATTTCCACCTATTATTTATAGTAGGCTACATGTTGAATTTTCCCTCATATACATGTCTCTCTATGATGTAGGATGATTTTTTTCATATTTATTTTTATTACAAGTGAGCTTATTAATATTGGAAAGAACTTTATAGAACCTAACATGAACACTGTAACGAGAAAACTGCAGAACATGTTTTCAGATCACTGGGGATTTCAGTAGCAGCTTTTAGAAATGTCAAATTAGGCAGAACATTGACCTAACAGGATCTCACGTAGGTTCTTGCTAGTATTTTTCAGCAAAATAAAACATGTAATTACAGGTGACATACTGGAAAACGAAATTTGAAAATATTTGAAATTAAGAAATATTAATCAAAAAGATACATCTATGAAATTTAATGCTGGTTTTTGTTAGTGCTGGAAATCTAATATGGTATAAGATTCCACCCCAACTTATCGTATTTTTTTAATAGACTGTTACATTTATTTAAAAATAGTTAAAAGCCACTCTCTTGTAGCAGAGTTGCAGTCCAGTTAAATTAAAGTTCAATTCACTTCTAACATCTAAATTGCATAGAAGTCCTTTAGAAGGAATAAATTCAGGGTAATCGTAGTCTGTTGGAATGCAGGTCTGACTTGTAGGGATACACTTAAGAGTTTCTCCCTCTTGGTGAAGTTTTAGGGATGATTATCTCCAGAATGCTTTTTGGATGTAAGAAACTGGCTGGGTTGTGATCCCTGATTAGGAGGTTAGTGGCGTTTGGGGTAGGAATGTTTGTGGGTGGGAATTGTAGGGTGTGTCTTCCATTGGAATGTTCATTCCAAAGAGAGATTCTAGGATATATTGGGCCAAGGAAGGGAATTAACCCGGGGTGGAGCGGCAGTAGGTCATTTACTCTCCCTCAATCCTGATTTTAGGGATGAGAAAGGATATATCCTGAAAAGTGTTTGCTCTGCGGGCGAAGCATTTAAATGTTGCTACATGCTTTGTGGAGCCCAAAACCTTTTCAGTGATTTGCGGAGAGAAAAATAGATTACTCATGGACATCCTATGCTTGTTAGGGTACTGTACATAGGCAATTTAATACAAATGCTATGTGATTAGTACTGTTCAATTTGATAGCTGAGGAAATTGAATCTTATAGAGGATAAGTAATTTCCCAAGGTCACATAGAGAACACTGGAGCCTGAATTTGGTCCTGGGTGTTTCGTACTTTGATAATTTGCTTTGTAATCATTATTCTACTGTGAAAAGTTGGCCAATTCTAATTACAAAATAGCCCAAACCATAATTTTGTTCTCTTTGGGGCCAATAGGTATTGGTTTACAATATATATCTTCTTTTTACTTAAGCCAGCATCTTATACTTAACAAAGGAGGCCATGGATTAAAAAGTAAAATAACTGATACTTAATCTGACCCTTTTTGGTATTTTCGTTAAATGTGTGGTATATCAGCAGCTGGTTTGTTGTTGTTTGTTTTCTAACACCAAAGCATTACATTCAGAGAATTTGATGCTTGTAAAATCCTGGCATTTTGCAGCAGCTGGACCTAAGCTAGACCTTCATACGTACATGCTCATAACTGGTTGGCCAAAGAAACTTCTATCTCTGCTATTGTCAAGAAAGTAGCCACTCACCCTCTGGAGCAGCAGTTCTCAACCTGTGGGTCACGACCCCTTTGGGGGCGGATGTCAAACAACCGTTTCACAGGGGTCACCTAAGACCATCTGAAAAGACGTATCTCATCCTTCGCACTGGCATTGGCTTTTTACGCATATTGTCGCAAAATGTAGCAATGTAGTTTACTGTTGTTATATTAAGACTGTTAACCATGCTACACCATGCTTCAAGACAAAATTTCATTTATTTGTAATTAGAAATAAATATTTCACAATATAGAATTACTTATTGTTTTGTGATTGATCACTAGGCTTTAATTATGTTCAATTTGTAACAGTGAAAATACATTCTGCATCTCAGATATTGACATTACGATTCATAAGAGTAGCAAAATTACAGTTATGAAATAACAATAAAAAGAACTTTATGGTTGGGGGTCCCCACCACATGAAGAACTGTAGGAAAGGGTAGTCGCAGCGTTAGGAAGGTTGAGAACCCTGCTATGGAGCTCAGTTCTGATCCAGTAATCAGGAAGCAAACACCACCACAAAAGGTGGCTCAGAAGCCACTCTGCATCTCGGGCTCACCCAGCAAAAGATGACTGCTTTATGTTTGGCTTCTTCACACCCTGGAGGTAGTGACTGGAAAATGGAGTGCATCTGCAGCAAAATGCAGTGCCCGTGACCCACGGCATTGCCCTACTTTCTCCTAATCCCATGCTGTGCATCTAGTTGCAAGGGAACCTGGGAAGAGAACTATGTGGGTTTTGACCTTCACCATACAGGGAGACACACAAGAAGGAAATTTGTATGGAGGTGAGAGGGGAGTGCCCGTGCTCTATACCCATTGCACCACAATTTAAAGGCATCTTGCACTGTTTGCATGGCTACATTTTCGGACCCTCCCTCAGCCTCAGTCCTCATTACGATATCTTCTGGCCGCATAATCATGTGGAAGTGTCTTCCTTTTTGGTGTTCTGAGTGGGTAGACAGACAATTTGGCAGATTTTCTTTCTTTTTAAGCCATCCCATTAGAGACTTTCTTGGTGAATATTTTGAATATTTAATAAATAAAACAGGGCTTCAAAAAGTTCCTAGCAAAATTCCCTTATATTTTAAATACATTTCCATGATTTTTTGAAACCTCATATTTTATTAATATATGCAGTTATGATATAATGCTGGCGGTGTAGTGGATTATATGTTGCGCTACTAAACACAAGGTTAAGAGTTTGAAACAGCCGCTGTGAGGGAGAAAGAGGAGGCTTTCTACTGCCATAAACAATTGTAGTTTCAGAAAATCACAGGGGCAGTTCTACCCTATCTACAGGGACACTTTGAGTCAGAAACAACTCTATGACACTGAGTTTGCAATTATGTTCCCCCCCCCTTTTTTTTTTTTTTAGGATTTGGAATAAGAGATGTTAGAGCTATTATAATCTAGCTCTTTATCTCCAAATACCAGGAAACCTAGGAGAATGTTCTAGGGGCTACTCGATATCTGGAAAAGTATTCAGCAGAGCACTTTTACAAAGATAAGCTGCAGAGAATCAAATGTGTGTATGCGTATATGTACACACACATACATGTACATATACATATGTGTATATGTACACACACATGTATATATACATATAAAGGTATATTATGTATACACACATGTATCTATACTTTTATATGTGTATATATAGACACTGCATACACGTATATTATATATGCATATATAAGCATGTATATGTACTTTTTCTCAGTGCAACGTAATTAAGGTGGGAGGTCCACTAGAGATTTCTGATGGGACTTGTCCTTTGGAGAGCATACTATAAGGTGATATTTCAAATTATGCCCGAGTGTCCAAAGGAAGGAAGTTGTTTCTGAATTAAAATTGTGTCCTGGCATTGTTTTTAGATCAGGTGCCTAACACTGTCAAACATTTAGTTGGCTTCCAGAGGAAAGTGCAGAGTCCTCCAGAGCCCTTTCCCCCAATGATCAGTGACATATTGTGCAAGCTGCTCTCTTCGCTGGACCCTTTCCGCGGTCTGTCTGTGTTCTTCAAGGCTTTGATATGGAATGAACAGGTATAAAATGCCATTTTTGGAGCTAGGGGAAAAAATTAGATGGGAGATTCTTTGTTCACTGTAACTACAAGGATTATTTATATTTAATATTCTTATGTTGATGTTTATATTGTTTTTATTTCCCTCATCTGCTTCCTCTCAGTGGATTTGGATATATGTGAGGAATAACAACTGTGGTAAGCAAAACAAAACCGGATGAAAGCAGACAGCTTTCATAGTTATTTTGGAAGTATTCACAGTTAGGTAATCAACCCAATATGTGTTAAACATCCATCATCTTTAGACAAATAGCTTAAGTATAGAAAAATAAGTAATCTTAGTTTTGAATTGTCCTGTATCAATTATTACTCATTCTTAAAAATGTCTTAGGAAGGAGTGCTTGCGAAGGAAATATCTGTAATTACAGTCTCGTTTTGATATGGAAAATAGGCTTGTTGACTATAGATTTTTAGGTAGACATTTAAATAATAATGAAATTTAGATTATTTTATCCTTTATTCTGAAGTCTGAATAGAAATAGTATAAATACTAAAAGTACAGATTTTGATAATTAATAAATTAGGTAAGTATTCAGCTGTAACTTCTGAAGCTACCCCAAAATAAAATCAAACCTATTGCGTCATCAAGTTGATTCTGACTCAGCAACTATGTAAGGACAGACTCCTCCTCTCTGGTGTTTCCGAGACTAAATCTTTTACAGGAGCTGAAAGCCTCATCTTTCTCCTCAGGAGCAGCTAGCAGATCCGAACTGCTGACCTTCTGGGTAACAGCCTAACCCACTACACCTCAATTACTCACCTTCTTCTCCATTGCTTTTCAAGAACTCTGTATTTTCTTGGGGTTATATACATTCTTCTAAGCAAAAGATGATAATGGCATTTTCCTATCCTCCAAGTTTGCTTCCATGGTCTACCACCCATGTTAGAGGAAGGAAATAACTCCACCTCCTAGCTCCCTTGGAAATTGATGCCAGTTGGCCAAAGATTCTTTACTATCCTCGTAGCTGCCGTGTACCAGCTTTTTCTCAGTTCCCTTCTTAATTTCTACTTCCATCTTCCTTGTTGTTAACCATAATTACCATATATTTGAAACAATGAGCTCAGAAAATCAAATCAAAAACATATTATCTTTTTACCTTTCCTACTAAATTTACTACCTTTTGTATTTTTTTAAACCTCATTGTGTTTCCAGTTATCTGGCATCTCATACATGTCAGCAGTTCAAAACCTACAGTTGCTTCAAGGGAGAAAAATGAGGCTGCCTGTACCTGTAAATAATTAGTCTTGTGAACCCCTATGTTAGGGGCACTAGGAGTCAGAATCCACTTGATGGCAATGGGTTTTTGGTTTTGTGTCTGAAGTCCAGTGTTAGTCATTTGACCTTCTCTCAACAGCTGACTCTATTCCTAGTCCACACTTATGCCTAACGTCTTACAACGGATCCGACTGGAGCACCCTAATTTATAATGGCTACCATTTCTGCTATCGAAGGAGAAAACGGGCTTGCATAACCATCTGACAGACTTTTCCCATCTAGCTCGTGTAATTTTCATAACCTTCATGGACGCTATTGTTATCGCCTTACTTTAGATCTGAACACTTTTACTCTTAATGAAGTGCACTCAGGTCTGCTGCTGCGTGGTGGCAGATAAAACTCAAAGGCTCGTTGCCCTCGGGATGATGCCCACTCAGAGTGACCCCACAGGACAGGGTAAAGCTATCCCTGTGAGCTCCAGAGACTGTCACTCTTCATGGGAGTAGAAAGCCCCATGGTTCCCCTGTGGTTCCCGGGTGTTTCCGAACTGCTGACCTTACAGATTGCATCATGGATACAGCAGTTTTAGATGTCACCCCTACATATGAGTGTGTCTTCCCCTGATTGTCTAGTGAAGTGTCTGGGATTCCCTCTGGATCAACTTTAAGCCAGTCCCCGAAGGAAGTCCCAATGTTAGAATGATGCCCCCTGTCATGGGCTTGGGCTGGCATTACTGTCAATCATGGTAGTAAGGTGGTGAGATTTTGCGGCTAGTTTTAAGCCAATCAGAGCAAATGTAGTTAGGTATGGGAATCCATTCCATCTAGTTCCCAGGATGACTGAGTCATGCCCGCTGCTATCACAACTAATATTTTATTCAATATGGAGGCTTTCTCATATTTTCAATTATTCATCATTCAAGTTTAGTTACAGAAATTTAAGAAAGCAAATAATAAGGGAAGAGGATGCGATCGATAACAGGAGATTTTGTGTTAGGCTGCTAACCAAAAGCTTGGTAGTTTGAACCCCCCAGCTACTCCAAGAGAAAAAGGCAAGTTCTCAGCGTCTGTAAAGACTGCCAGGCTCAGAAACCCAAACGCGCAGCCCTGCTCTTCCCCAGGGTGACTGAGTCAGAATTGACTAGACGGCCGTGACTACTATCATCACGTGCAGGCCCAGATGCGAATGGAGTAGATGTGACAGGAACACCAAGTTGGGGGTTGCGGCATGATGTAAACTGGGATGTAAAGGAGGATTTCAGGTTGTGGAACAGTATCTCTCAAATTAGGCAATACCATCCTGTGTGGGTGCTGGAAAGGTTCCAGGGACCTGCAAAAACAGATAGCTATCCTGCATCCTGGATTATGCTACAGCATGCAGTTCCTCATGGCCTGGGGTTACTGCGTAATTTTTTTTAAAGGGAGCACAAAAGTTTGGGAACCTGTGTGGTAGATCAAAGGGGAGTTCAGGTGATCTGCCAAGTAGCCTCAAGGGGACAGCACATAAGTGAAGTTAGGAACTTCAAGCACTCGGGTCAAAGAGCTCAAGTGAAAAGGAGAAAGACGTTTCATCAGAGGAGGGGGTCGTTAAATTTAATAAATCTAATGTGCAGAGATTTTAGCAGTGACAGGGACCTTGTATAACAAGGGGGCTTCAAAGAGTGTGTGGGAAAATTCCATTAACTTGTAATTCCATTTTTCCAAGAACTTTTTGAAGCCCTCTGATAAAATAATGGGGTGTAGGCATGAGGAAGTCAGTGAGCTAGCTAGGATGTTGAGTGCCATAGAGGCACTGCGTACACAGGACTGAAAGCAATGAGGAGTGATGCATTTATTTTACACCAGATGTGAAATTCCTCAACGCTTGCATATGGTTGTGTGGAGCTAAGTGATTAAAATGGATCAAGTGACAATATCCCTGGGGAGATGAGTGTCATATTGGAAGAGGAGTGCTTATTAATGAACTGCAGCATAGGGCCCTTCAAAAGGTTGATGGAAAAACCCCATTACCTTTTAATTTCATTGTTTACACGGACTTTTTTGAGGCCCCCTGCTAACACTTGGGTGTGGCACACAGAAGGCACTAGCGAAACGCTACTGCAGAGGCCACGGGATGCGTGGCCTTCACTTGAGAAGTTTCCGATGAAGGCGTCCTCGAGGGAGTAAGATAAGATGACACCAGGGCAAGGAAGTAGAGGGAACTTCGTAGAGTGTGCTAAGACTGATATACGTAAACCTTGGGACTTGGGTCGTGGCTCCAGCAGTACAATGGGAATGGTTAGGAGGGGGGTGGGCAGGGATTAGGTGAGAATGAGCCTGTGAAAGCTAATACTTAAGCAACTCCAACATAATTCTGGGTCACGGCCTGAAGGAAATGGGAGACGAGTTGTGAGATAAAGATACTTTGTCCCGGGTTTCTGTGGTATAATTCTAGTCATTTTTGTTTGTTTTGTGTTATCACTGCCTTTTGTCTGAACCACTTCTCCAGTATCACCCTATAAATTGGGTTTCTCACTGTGCTCCAAGCCATGCCCTGTTTGTGTGGGTCTCTGCTCATGCATCCAGTTTTCAAGACACGTCTCTCAGTCCATCTTGGCATCTAAAATCTGTATCCCATCTGTGTTAGTCTGGGTAGACTAGAGAAACGTATCCAGGGAGACACTCGTATATGTATAAGAAAGAGCTTTATACAAAAGAACAACTGTATATTGAGAAAACATCCTGGCCCAGTCCAGATCAAGTCCATAAGTCTGATATTAGCCCATATGTCTGACACAGTCTATAAATGACTCTTCAGACTCATGCAACACATATAATGATGCTGAATGCGGGAAGATCACAGGCCAATGGGTGGAGATCGTCTTGTGGAACCAGTGGTGGTGGAAGCATCTCAGCATTGGTGTGGGTCTCCACGTGTCTCCTCCAGTTCCAGGGCTCTGGCTCCATCAGTGTAGATCCATCTGGTTTGTCAGCAGCAATGTCTCACAGGGAGAGTAGCAAAGATAGTGCGTGTCCTACCTCCAGGGAAGAATACAGGAGTTCTCAGAATCCTCAGGAGAAGACCATGGCCCACACCGAAGCTTTAATTGGCTGTGACCTGATTGGCAGGCTAGACTCCACCCCTTCATAAATTGATAGATTATGTAACTGCCACACCTTCAGTGCATGGAATGTCCTCATCCCACTGCCCATATACGAGGGGCTTCAAAAAGTTCATGGAAAACAAAATGATGGCATCTTTCCATGAACTCTTTGCAGCCCCTTATTCAGTTGGCCAGGCATCAAGGTGAGCGCTTCAGAGCCAGGCTATGTGTGAGTGGTTGTGAGAGGACAGCATCATAGTACATTTTTTATTCTCTCCAACCTGGTGCTTTGGCCTTTTGTCTGTAAAAATACCTGTGGAAGTTAGACAGTCAACGCAGATCCCAGAAGCAATCTTAGAAGAATCCTCCAACTGTGTGGGGCTTTGATGCATGCGTTAAGAAATGTTTTATTCCTCTCCCCACACGTCAATGTCAACTTTGTTCACTAGGATTATTTTTGTACTTCGAACACCTGTGAGTTGAACTTAAGACATTGTGTTTTTTCTGAATCGGATTTACCCTTTTTTATAATACCACTGCATTTCAGTCCCTTTTTTACCTCCAGCTGCTGCTTCACACCTGTCTGATGTAAGCGCCTCCCGTTCTTCTGGGAGGAAGACAAAAAATGTTTCTCTTTTTGTTTTATTTCTCTAGCCTGCGCCCCCAAATCCGCCTTCTGTTTTCTTCCTGGAGAATACGCTTCAGATATTTGCCTTCATTTTCTTTTTCCCTTTCTTTTCTTGGACTCAAATTTCACTGAAAATCCCCAACAAGCAAAAACAGTGAGATGATGATTGGCTGTATCCCTGCCACCTTTCTTTTTGCTACCATAGAAACAAGAAGCGGCTAGATTACCTCTCCCTTTCAGAACTGCTGAACTCCTACGACAGTGTTTGTTGCAACTGAATGATCAACTCCAGGGCAGTGGGGTTGCTTTTGTTTGTTTGATTGACAGCTGTGGGCTTCTGTACCTGGCTCGTCCTCAAAGGCTTTGCCTATTTCTCTTTCTTTAAATAACAACAAAACAAGAGTTTAAAAATCTTCATCTTCTATCATAGGATGGTCTAGAAGTATTCTTGAGAATAGCCACGACACCTTTCATTGTACATTCATTTCTTCATCTATTCGTTGTTTTAAAATAACGTGTTGACCTAAGGAAACCTACACTGAGAAAGGGAAAGCTAAGCACCAAGTAAGTGTAACACCGCGCTTTTGCACCCGCGGCTTGTTCGTTGCTGTTACGTGGGTCCAGCTCATGGAAAGCTCATGTCGGATGGGACTGTTTCTTGGTCCTGCACCCTCTTCATGATTTCTCATATGTTTGAGTCTATTATTTTGGTCATTGTCTCAGTCTGCCTTATTGGAAGATTCCCTCACCTTTTCTGGCCCTCCACTTTACCAAACATGATGTCTATCCCGATGAACCATCTGGAGTAAGCAAGTTGAAATCTCCGATCATACACTGTGAGCCACAGGGTTTTAATTGATGAATTTTCAAGAGAAGATCTCAAATCTTCCTTACTACTCGATCTTGGTCAGGATCTCCTACTGCAACTTATCTAAAAGCATCATCACTTAAGGAGAAAAAGGAATGCCTGAAGACCTTAAAGTAGCCCAGCTGGGACCTGGGCCTTCTCCTACCTCACTCATCTCAGGTCTGGGCAGGCACTTCTAATGACAGCCTACTGCTAGCACACAGCGACGATGTCCACTCCCATCTGTAGTGTTTGATGGTTTAAACTTCATTCTTACGGTTTGCTTTAAATATCAAAATGTCAGAAGCCATCACTGCTCAATATTGGGTGTGTTTGGAAGGTCTGGGAAGAGAAGTTTCTTCTGGCCAGGTCAGCCAGGGTAGATGCGCCGTATAGCACAGGGGGACAGCCTTTGTAGGGTCTTAGCCTGAGAGGCTTGCACTCCACCCCTCTGGAGGACCTGTGGCCTGCTGGCCTTTATTGTTGAATTATTGCTGTGGAAGTAGGAAAATGGATCGTCTTCCTAATCACACACTGAAAGCTTCATCTTGCTTTTTTATAATGTATGGAAAAAAGCTTGCAGACTAGGAAAACTACTGAATTATTGGTATATTTTAAGGTGGAACCATTTTATTTTAAATGTTTCTTCAGGGAGGTTATCTCCTAAAAATAATAGACTCCTTGAAGAAACATTTAAAATAAAAAAGTTTTCAACAAATGTTCTTAATATTTCATTTGTGTTAATACCTTAAACTTTTAATCCCTTTACTAGATCTCAATAAACATGTTATTTTAAGTTCTCATTACTATTTTATGACATAAATCTTTGATCAGAAATCAACTTGCTATGTTGACAGCACTCTTAAGAAACTGGGTTTAAAAAAAAAACAAGAAACTGGGTTTATTATTTTTTTTTTAATTTTGGAGTAAATACACAAAGCATAAAATTTAGCATTATAGCCCTTTTCATGTGTCCCATTCAGTGACATGCATCAACAGTGTCAGTGAAACCATCAGAACTAGTTAGTTTCACAACATTTTCATCCCTAAAAGGATATTTCTTATTCCTCAAGCCCACTATTCTGCTTTGTGGCTGTTTTTAAAATGTGAATATTATTATGCAATCACTTGCACAATAATGGAAATTATCGTGCTTGTCTGATCTTTATTGCTCATTTTTTTGTAGTGGTATGGCAGTATATTTCTTTTGAATCTGTTAACGATTTTCTGGGTAGGTGAACTTTTTTCTTTTTTAAATTAACTGACATAGAGGCTTAATTTAGGAATGAGTTGATCTACTTTAGAAATTTTGAAATTACACATTAGAATATTAATGATTTTACTAATGGAGTAAAGGGAACTCACAACACTAAAAGCAAATGATAATGGAATAAAGAAAGATCAATCATTTTTCCTTTGCTTTTATAATACTGAGACGTAATTGCGAGACCCAGCAAGACACAAATCTCATGATTGTTCACACTTCTTAAATCTATGTGAATCTTAAATTGCAAAACATAGAAGGAAATGACTGTTGAAAGTCGTAGGAGTTAACAGTATTATCTAAATGAAAAATATCTGAAATTTCCAAGATCAACTTCTCTGTGGCAAAAGGGTGTGTGTGTGTGTGTGTGTGTGTGTGTAGCACCACTGAAATGAAATCACACATGATTTTACTTAGTTTTCACAATTCAGTACATTGGGTAATTGTTTTGGGGTACAAAGAAGACTCCAAATCTCAAATATAATTTAAAGAGAACATTTATTAAGGAAAGACAAAAGCAAAGACACACCAACCAGATGTGGGAAACCATTAATTAGTACAAGGCCATCATGGCATCGAAGGATCTGCAGATCCAAGGACGTACAAAGGACGGGATCACAAAGTGCACTGTCACAGAGAGTAGGGTTAGCAACAGGTCATCATTATGGGTGTGACTACAGAGGTAGGAATGGGCCCATGATCGAGACACATACACGCTGTTGGACAGTAGATCTTTTAAGATTGATCCAGGGCCTGCTAGCCACCAGGGCATGACTCAAGACTATGTAACCCCATTATTGCTGTCTTCAACAAGGGCAAACACAGGCAAGCCCTTAAAGTTGATTGCCCCTCCCTGGGCTGATTAGAAGGGTGGAGGTAATTTAGTTAATCTATTTAATTTTCAAACAGTTTCATTGGCATATAATTCATATGCCATGCAACTCAGTGGTTCTAAATATATTTAAACAAGTTGTACAGTAATCACCACATTCAATATTATAACATCTTCTTTATTCCTGTACCGATGAATTGTTATGGGCTTCCAGTTACCCTAAAACCTCCCCTGCCATGATTCTATGAAACTATTAATCTTGTTACTGTCTCTACAGTTGACTTATTCTGGATTTTATATAAAGAAATTCATACAGAAATAACCAACACGGACAACAAAATGAAACAGAAAAACCTCAATCCAAGAGAAAGTAGAAACTTGAACAAATTAAAAATGGGTCAGAAGTGAAAACAAGAATATGTTAGATGTAAAATTGACTTTGAGTTTGCATTTAATCATAAAACAATCATTTCTTATGATTTGGTCTTGCTGAACACTTGCTCTCGTGAAGTGATCACTGAAGGAGAGCTGCTAC
>NW_022103900.1:9958937-9960179 GCF_000313985.2 Echinops telfairi
GCTCCCCAAGAACCACAGTCTTAAAGCAAGTTGTGATCTAAGTGAAGTATCAGCTAAATCCATACATAGGGAGCACAGCAGACCATGTGATCTAAGGATTGTAAATAATAAAACTCAAGGCGAGAGGAGTGAATTATATTAAAGCTTAAACTGGGAGCACCCAGTTTGCAGAGGACTCTGGATGAAAGTGAGAGACCAAAATCCATTCAGAATCATTCATGGAGTCCCCATGTGGATTTAGCCTCTATTAAGAGGATTGACTCTGTAGAGATGTAAATAGTTTAGAGTAATGTACTTTGTAATGCATTGTGCCTGAGGGCACAGCTGTTAACATTCCAGCCCAGAAGGAATTCAATGAATGCTTAACCCACATCCAGACTTTGTAATAGATTTGGTGTCCTACTTTTACCCATAGCCTCCTGTAAACCTGGTATTTAGAATTTAAGCTCTAATGCATAATTAATAAGTTATGGGGAAAATCTGTTTACAACTACTTGTAAAAAGCAGTAGTGAAGTTTGAATGCTTTGATATAATCTTGTGAACTGTTGACAACAAGTATATTTTGGTGTGACTTTTCTCTCTGTTGTTTTCGTTTTCTTTTTTACATAATCTCTTTTGAACACAGAGTACTTGTAGATAAGGCTTTAGAAGCAAAATCAGGGTGGAAGGTTCCAGAAGGAGCACATTTGGAATTAAAGTTGACTTATGGTGTAGTGGATAAGAAGTTTTTTATGCCATCGTCAGTGCTGACTCAGCATAATCTAATGTACAACAGAAAGAAACCCACTATTAGGTCCTGTGTCATCTTTGCAACTGTTGAGTTTGAGTCTATTGTTACAAACACCGTGACAGGCCATTTCCTTGGGGATCTTCCTCTTTTTCTCTCAAACACTACTAAGCATGATGTTCTTTTTCAGGGCCGATCCCTCTTGATAACATAGCCAAAGTAAGTGAGATAAAGTCTCTCTCACTATTCTAGGAATGTACCTCCCTAAGGAGCATCTTGCCATCCTTGCTTCTTAGGAACATTCTAGCCACACCTCTTCCAAATTTATTCTTTCTGACATCCGTGGTATATTCAGTACTCTTTGCTAACATTATGGTTAAAATATATCATATCTTCTGCAGCCTTCCTCATTCATTGTCCAACTCTCACATGCCATGATAGAGGAAGACTAGGTGGCATAGTGGATCACACTTGAGGCTGCTATCCATGAGGTTAACAGTTTGAAACCACCAGC
>NW_022103900.1:9961569-9962868 GCF_000313985.2 Echinops telfairi
AACAGATTCTCCCAGTGTAATATGTTCTTTGATTTCTTTCGTTTGTTTGACACTACCTTGTGTGTCACAAAGGAATTAAATTGAATTTCGTGTTCACTTTTCCACCTTTTATAACCACTCAGGTCAGTGTTGAGGCCTAATGAGGAAGGACTCTGGAGGCTTTTTAAGGCTGTGACTACTTTTTGTTTTTGTTTTAATTTTTCGTCTTTTTTTTAAAATATATCACATACAAAGATAAACTTACTGTATGTTGTTGCATGGCCCGGCTCTTCAAAACAGTGACAGGGTCCCATTAAGCCCCCTGTATATGTGGTTCTCCTTTGCTTTCATTCTTCTTTTTCCTTTCTTACCTTCCGTCCCTTCCCACCCCCTCTCCCTCTGCCCTTAGGCCCTGACCTTGATATAGTCTTTAACTCTTAGTCTGTGGTGTGAAAACCATGTTTATTTTTTCCTTTGTAATCATGCTGTCATAAAATATTTCTCATTCTGAGATTAACCTTGCTGAGAATAGTACCCTCTAATTTTGTCCATGTCACAAGGTATTTGACAGTCTCATCATCGTTACTTCAGCGTGCATAATATTCCACTACGAATGGTTTGCTTATCCACTCCTCTATGGACAGGGTTTGTGATTGTTTCGATGTCTTTGCTATTATAAAACTTGTAGTAAACATGGATGTGCATATGTCTATTTGCATATTGTTCTTTAGTTATTTAAGGACTACACCAAGTAAAGAGATTGCAGGATCATAAGATATTTGTGTTTACATTTGTTCACTGAAGCCCCATCATGATGTCCATAGTGGTTGTACAATTCTGCAGTCTTCCCAGCAATGTATGAATGTATGAATCTCTGCACCTCTTCAGTAGCATTTATTTTCTGTTCTGTTTTTAATTTTGTTAAGTGTTGGTGTGAGGTGGATCACATTAATGGTTTCATTTGCATTTCTCTTACGGCTAATAAAAAGCGAACAAATCTTCATATGATTGTTGGCCAACTGGATATTGTCTTTAGTAAATTGTCAATGTTGTGACCATTTTTTGATTGGGTTATTTGTATTTTTCTTATTGTCGTTGTCTATAGACTTGAAAAATTTGCCTTTTATTAATTATGCCATTGCCATGGATGTTTCCCGGTCTGTGGGTGCTCTTTCTACTCTTTCAATGGAGTCTTTTGGTGTACATAAATGTCGCATTTTTAGAAGGTCCCTGTTCCCTTTTTTGTCTTCTGTAGTGTGGGTATTTTTCTTTGTATTCAGTAGCATAGTTATGCTTTGTATTAGGATCTTTAAGCTTGTC
>NW_022103900.1:9964439-9970016 GCF_000313985.2 Echinops telfairi
AAAAAAAAAAGAACAAAAACAACAACAAAAATAAATAAATAAAATTGTTTCCCATTTTATTGAAGAATTGTACTGGGATTTGGACCAGAATTGCATTGAATTTATATAGTGCTTTTGGTAATACTGATAGTTTCACTATATTAAGTCTACCTATCCAAGAGCATGAACCTTCTTTCATTTGTGTAAATCTCTTTGTTCTTTGATTTCTTGACTGCTGCCTCCATGAGTGTTGCTTGTCAATTTGACAACTTCATTTTTTCCTCCCATTTCATGATATTATTTATTAGTCTATTTCTGAGGATATTGGTTTTCTTTGGTTGATTTGTAAACCATACTTAAGGCTGTAGTCTGATCTTTATCAATCAATAGTGCTTCAAATCCTATTAATTTCAAGAAAATGAGATGTGTCATCTGTATGTTACAGGTTGTTTATGAGCCTTCCTCTAATCCTTGCATTCTTCTTCTTCATAGTTATCAATTTCTCAGATTATCTGCTGTGTTGGTCCAGGTTGACTAGCAAAACAAATTCATAGACACTCATGTGTATACGAAAGAGCTTTATATAAAAGAATAATTTCATATTAAGAGCACATCCTAGCCCAGTCCAGATCAAATCCAGTATTAGCAACAGATGTCCGAAACCAGCCCATATGTCTAAAACCAGTCTATAAATTCCTTTTTATACTCATGCAACACATGCAATGATGTTGAATGCAGAAAGATCACAGGCCAGTGGGTGGAAAGTCTTGTGATTTCAGTGGTGGTGGAAGCATCTCAGCACTGGTGTGGGTTTCCACAAGGTTCCTGCAGCTCCAGGGCTCTTGCTCAATCAGTGTTGCTCAATGTAGCTCGTCAATATTTGTGTCCCACCTCCAGGGAGAAAGACGAGTTCCCAGAATCCTTAGGAGAAGGCCATGCCCACACAGAGGCTTCATTTCTATAACCTTATTGACAGGCTAGACTCCACTCCTTCCTTAAATTGACAATAGATTATGTAACTAGCATATCTGCTCAGCCTCCAGATTGAAAGAGTGTAGTGAAGGATACTAATACACCTTTACTGATTTTTAAACCACTCAGTATGTGTAACCTCTTGTTCTCTTGATGACTGCCTCTCGGTGTATGTGCAGGGTCCACATAAGAACAATTACATGTTCTGAACTAGGAAGGGAGATTCTGTAGCAGACTGCTTGTGTTAAAACCTGCCAACATCTTTGACTCACCTTAAAATCTCTAAATCATTTTTAATCCTTAAATATCTTGCAAATAATCTGAGTGCCTGTTGTGCAGAGCCTGTTGTGAAGAGCAAGCGAGACAAAGTACCTGTCAGCAGTAAGTGCCCAGGACTAATGGCTGCGGTGACTAAAATGACACTGATGCTTTCTCTTATCTACAAATTAAAATGTTAATCCAGCATTTCTACACTTTCATGCCCCACCCCATCCCCAATTTTTACAAAATGCTTCCAATTTCTCTTAATAACTATTTTCACCACGTTTCTTTGGTTATGGACCAGTAGTATGCTATTTTATCATATGAATATGACAAAAAATAAAAGCCTCTGTATTTTAAAAAAATTTAATAACTTATATTTAAAGGACTGTTTCTTCCTCTAGCTGGTATTCATTGTCATCTACAAATAAGCTGAATATGTAGTTTTTGTTGTGCTTTTGAAATGGTGAAAAATCATCTATGGTTAAAATCCAGCATTATGAAATTCAGGCTTTTGCCGAGAGAAACACATTAGTCACTGCTGGGGAAATTCTGGAGGGGTGTATGTTTTCTTAAAAGTTCTTCCAAGATTAAGGAAACGCCCCAGGGAAAATGTTCACGTTACAAGGAAGGTATTCTTAAAGGAGTCTGCTCGAGAGTTTGACCAAATGGGGTGCAAATTATTGACTGAGAGTTATAGTTACCCCTTTCGCAGAGACCTCACACGGAGACCTGGGTGTCTCTTGAAAGTACAGCATCTTCACTGTGTCTCTTGCTTACTTTGCCTTTTGGGTTTCCACTGGCTACTCCTCCCACGGCAAATATCATTGGGTTTCTAAATCAGGCACAAAGTTGAAACTACACAAAAGTGGAGTGATTGCTGTGTAAATAGGAGCACGGTAGCTCTTGCCCAGACTTTGTGATGATTATTATGCCTATGTCTTTATAGAGCTCACAGCCTATATTCCAAGAGCCATGGAAAATGAAATTTAGGTCTTTTAGTTGATCTTCAATTTTTCATTATTTTCCAGGAGGATACCACAATAGAAGTTTGGTCTAGACCAGCGGTTCTTAACCTGTGGGTTCAACCCCTTGGGGGCTGAACGACCCTCTCTCAGGGGTCGCCCAATTCACAGCAGTAGCAAAATTTCAGTTATGAAGTAGCAACAAAAAAAATTTTATGTTTGGGGAGTCACCACAACATGAGGAACTGTATGAAACGGTCGTGGCATTAGGAAGGTTGAGAACCACTGGTCTAGACAAAGCCCTGTTCAAAAAATGATAAAATTTTTCCATGTGTCTGTAGTAGTATCAAAATATTAGTAAGAAAAAATTATTAGTAAGAGTAGCATGTATCTTTAAGTTGATCAATAGTTGTGAATTTAACCTCATTTATATTCATACTGCTTTACTGTTTTTTGATGGGGAGCCTTATACAGAATGATTTTATTTTCGAAACTGTTAACCACGAAGTCCTGCTTGTGTTCTTGTCTGAGGTACTAGAATGTGTCAGTGTTGACTGTTGCTGTGCTGCAGGTACTGCGCTCAGAGCTTTCTGGTCCTCACTCATTAGTTTGCTCACGGCTCCCCATGAGGGTTTTCTTACTGCCCCTTTGCAGATGGACAGGAGTCCTGGTGGTGTCCTGGTTACATGCTGGGCTGCTAATTCCAAGGGCAGCCCCGTTTGAAACCGCCAGGCCCACTGCAGGAGAAAGACTGGCTTTCTACTCCTGTGAAGAATAATCTCAGAAAGCCACATGGGGCAGTTCTACCCTGTCCTGTATGGTCATTATGAGTCAGCATAGACAGGATGGCAATGAGTTTTGATTTTGGGTTGGTTTTTTTTAACAGATGAGGATGAAAAATAGAACAAGGTTAAGTGAATTGCCCTACGCCACAGTTTATGGTCCAGCTGAAATCAAGTCCAGTGGTCAAGTCCACATCTTGCTAGCTGCTTCACTTTTCACAACAATGGCGCTTTCCTTAGGTGCAAACAGTCCATGTTTGACTAACTCAAGGTTGATATTTGGACCCACCCACTAGTTCCTCCCATGGAAGCAAGGCCTAACTATGTGCTTCTGTTAAGATTATGGGCCAGAAACCATTATGGAACTGTGTGCTGTAACGCACAGCATCGACATGAATTGGAATTGGCTCCATTTCTTAGCCATCGAATAGAGGAGAGATGCTGTAATTTAAACTACAAAAGAAATCAAACACACCATTATCATACGTATACTTTTTAAGATGTAAAAAGTACAGAGGACAAACTTTGTTTCCATTGCAAGCGAGGCCAGTGTGCCCTATGAAACCGTTCCCACAGATCATAGCCTAAGCCACATGGCAGCCTCATGTCTCTCCCTCTCCCTTTAATTTTGTGTCTAAACTAGCGGAGCCCTATCATCTTAAACCTTCTTAACTCCTAGACTGCATTGTTTGGGACAGTGGCTGACGAAGGAAGATCTTAGGAAAGCCCTAGTCTGTGTGGTCTTCCTTGCCAGAACTGAAGGGGCCTTGTTTATAGAGAGGCTCACGGAGGACTTTTCTGCTCTAATGAGCCAGTCCTGCCTGGGCATGAGCACCTGTGGGAGGCTGTGAAGCGTCCTGCAGTCACAGGCTCAGTTCCTCTGGGACTGGGCACCGGGAGGGAGGGAGGGGGTGGGGTTGCTCATCAAACGCTGAGAGACAGAACTTTACATCTTGTTTCAGGTTGGATGTGGTCCTCTGTGGGATGCAAGAGTTTAGACCCCCTGACCCCCAGCCTTGTTATGTATACCAAGGTAGTGATTAAATCCATTTTGATACAGACTCTTTCGTATTGTTTCTGACGCAGAAGGCCATTGGAAGCTGCTTTTTAACTTATCCTGTCAGGAAAATATAAGATAGCTTATTAGCTTCATTCAAGGTATGAATGAAGGATAGTTCTGATGTGGGAAATTTCCCCAGTTAAAGATGGTGACTCTTTCTGTCAAGATTTGCAGTTTGTCCCATCTCAGTGAGGTCTCTGTGATGTGGTAGCCGAGTTACCTGTTCAGATGTGCTTTTCCACTTGGAATATAATAAGTGACCACATCTCTGCCTTAATTAGGAATGTTGAATAGGAATGAAGGAGGAGTGGAAGGTAGGGTAGACTAATGAGGGAATTGACAGGTAATTTAAACTTGTGCATGAAATTAATGATATGAAATGTAAATCCCCACCTAATTTACCAAAAAAGTTTAAATAAAATAGTTCCACAATAAATTTACTTCAAAAGTTAGGCATATAGCATAATTATATTGACTTCTTGTGTTTTTAAAGGTTAATAATATTTTTTTATACGTAAAATGATCATAAGGTTAGTCAAGAGATAGAGTGCCACAATTTATATATTTTAAGTTGTGCAAGTAACAAAAAATATATACTTTATAAATGACTTGTTCATTTGACAACAAATGATTCTAGACTGCTTGTCCAGTCCCAATTATAGGAATTAGGATAATCAATGAAAGATAGACAAGATATCTGTTATTAGGATATAGAGTGTTGTGGGCAGTTATTTTGAGAGGGACAAGTAATAATGATGATGATGTATATTTTGCAGAGATTGAAATAAGGTAGTGTTCTAGAAAGCAGTTACCTACTAGAAACTCTGCTACTTTAGTTTTGATGGTCCTTGAATGACCTTATGAGCAGGTATCATTTAAACTGAAGTTTGAGAAGGAAAGAGCAAGTGGGAAAGAATACCAAGTCTATAGAATGACAGCAAAGTCCCCTAGGACTGGAAGGGTTTATGGTTCATAGGATTTTTAAAAAGTATTGTTCTGGAGCACAGTGAGTGGGGTAGTAAAAGGGAAGGTGGGTTGGGGGCCTGACTCTGTGGGCTTTGTTTACCAGAATGGAAGCTCAAATTTAAGAGTCACGAGAAGTGGTTGAAGAATTTGTTGTTAGGTTTCTCAGGTAAGAAGTACTTTCTTGGCTTTGCATGAGAAAGAATGCACATCGAATCCTGGTTTGTGATCCAAGTGGGTTTTTATGAAGGACAGAAAGGTTTTACAGTCACTGAACACAGGCAACCTCACGGGACTGCACACCTGCAAGTGGTGGCCTGAGGCCAGAGAGAGACAGTGGCAGAGGCAGAGAGGCAGCCGAAAGGCCAGTGGTCTTGCGGTTCTGACCTTCTGGGCCTTCGGCTGGGAGGCATGGTAGAGGACACTGGTTGACCCTATTGGCTGAATTAAGCCCAGGTGTACCACCTACCTGGCTCAGGGGCCTGGATTTGGACCATGCCCAGTTAGTCTTTATGACTGGCTAAGCAGGGCCTGATTCTCTGCAGCAACCTCCTGTAGGGGGCCTTTAGGCATGGAGAGGGACAACCCCCCCCCC
>NW_022103900.1:9970116-9973474 GCF_000313985.2 Echinops telfairi
TTTAAAATAATCACCACAGAACTTACATGGAATAGATAGGACTGTAGTGGTATGAGAGTAAAAGACTAATATTACAAAAAGCCGTACTATTACAAATACTACTGTAATATTACAAAAATCTGTACTACACTGAGCGTTGTAGGTGGAGAGGATGGACACTTGAGCGAGTTGGTTTTAGCAGAGAGGAACTGCTTGTGTTCAGCATCTGTTTTAGATGGAATGTGGGAAGTAAATCCTTAGAATTTCAGTTGTGAGGAGGCTATTGACTAATGGCTGAAGATGCAGAGACAGGACAACCTGATGGAAAACTGCTTGAGCTTCTGAAATTTTACATGCAAGAAATTGGCCAAGAACCTAGGATCACTATTATGAGCGAAGAGGCTAGAACAGCCCTGTCCGCTATGGTAGACCTCTTAATGAGTTGCCCTGCTGGGTTTCAGACTTGCTTGAGAGGGGAAGACTAAAGATGGAGAGGTAAAGATTTCCCTTTTGCCGTTGGTATGTAGATACTATTCTTGAGGAGTATAGTTGGGGGTGGGGGTGAGGGGGTAGAATTGGCAAAACCAAATGTATAGAATGCTTCTAAGAAGTCAAGACAAGAACCGAGAAGAAACCTGTTCTTCAAGATCCAGAGTAACAAGAATGTCATCGATGATGGAAGAGAAATAGTTTACTCTTCGTGAAATCAGAGGCTGGCAGCTAGATGAGAATGAGTTTAGGAGCGCATATGAAGCTAGGAAGTAAAGAAGCTGTAGAAATATTTCAAAAAAAATTATTGGGATACGAAGAGAGAAAAAGCAGGAGCTCAGAGGAACATAGGTGGTCCGTTAGGTGCAGCTAGAGCTATATGAGATCACTGAGTTTTACTGTTGCTGGGAAACCAGATCTGGATCACCCAGCCCCGTTTCAGCGAGAACCAGAGACCCGGATGCATCAAGAAACACTAGGTTTATTTCTTCAAAATGCTTGCCTGAAGGAAACAATGGGATTTGTTTCATCCAAACTTCCTTTAGGATCAGTGAATATTGAGCAAGTTATATACCTAAAAGTATGTGGCAAAAAACAGGTCTTACAATATTCCCAGGGTACAATGAGCAGGTTTTCCAGAAAACATCAAACAATCTGAGCTGG
Organism: Echinops telfairi; assembly: GCF_000313985.2. NCBI lineage: Eukaryota > Metazoa > Chordata > Mammalia > Afrosoricida > Tenrecidae > Echinops > Echinops telfairi. The sequence goes on from NW_022103900.1 coordinate 9,971,248, forward strand.
GCTCACAGGAAAACAATCTCTGTTTCCCAAGGAGCTGTCAGACCAGCCCCTCCCTGGCGTCTCAGGCCCCTGTGCTGCTCAACATGGCCTTGCTCGCCACCTTCCTGATTAGAACATTCCTGCTGATTCAGTTTAAAAGGGGTTTTTAACTGTAAGGGAAAGGGGTATTCCATTTTTTTATTTTAACAAACTAAATCTTAAATTAGATTGTATTCCCAGTATTTTGATTAACCAAGGTTGGCAAGGAAGTTTTTGCTTTAATTTAGGGGATACTACCTCTATATCAGAGTCAGTATGTCAAACAAGGAATTTCAAATTTTCATAGAATTTGGATTTCTGGAGCCCTTGAGGCTGGATGAATCCTTGAAACTAGTGTCCTGAAATAGGCTTTGAACCCTAAACCAAACAGAGCCCCACTCGTATTATTAAAACCAAACGGCAGCCTGGTTTAAGAATGTCTGCCTTGAGCATTTTGCTCGTTCAAGAATTATCTTCATGGGATCAAACAGACAATAGCACACCAAAAGCTGAAATAGTAGAGATAGAGGACAGTAAGTTTATATTCATGGGAGGAAACAGTTGAAAACAAGAATGGTGAACAATTTGAATAATGTAACCAGTGCCACTGAACTGTACGTGTAGAAATGGTTGACTTGGTGTTTCCTTGTGTATATTTTGAACTCTGTTGAGAATATGCAAGCATTTATGATTGCTTAAGAAGAGCTTAAGAAGGAAAATTTTTAATTCTATAATTCTATAATTTTAAAATTGCTTTAAATTACTATATATATAAAATACATTCTCTTCAGGGGGAAAAAACAACACCACAAAAACACTTGCCTGTGAAGATGTTTCCCAGAAAGATTTTGTAAGGCCGGTGAATTCCTTCTTTTAAGTATTTGCCAGAGGTAAGAAGTGCCTGGCGCTTACACATGATAAACAGCAGAGTTACTACCGGGACAGGGCAGTCAGTGCAGCATTCTCTGACAGTAAGTCACTGAGGAGTGGGAGCTTCTCATAAAGTCTTTCCGGAAGAATTGTAAGTGTGAATATCTTATAAACCTTTAAAAAATAATTTAGCATTTCTAATCATCTGCTTTAAGGAATGACCTCCTGTTTTCTTTTGAACTGTTATTACTCTTAATATTTTAGTGAGTATTCCTTTTTATTTTTTCCTTCTCAGCATTTTGTAAAAAAAGTTGAACTTTTGTAAATTGATATATTGGGCCATATGTCATTTCCTTTTCTTGACTCAATATATGTGCAGCTAAAAATTTGTTCATTGGAAGAGTAAATTATTTTATAATAGAACATTCAATCCCTTAAACTGTTTATTAAGGTCAACTACTGCTCTTCACGTCGCTGTTATGTGAAACACTTTCAAGTTTTAAAGCAGGGTGATTTTCCTTCTAAGTGATGGTGAACATTTCAGTAAATAATGTGATAGATTAAATTTATATAGGGCTTGATCCTTTCTAAAGTACCGATTACTGCTTTTCTTCTAATATTCATAACAGTCTTATAAAACAGGCTGGACATTTTCTTCATCTAAAATCCATAAACAAGTAAGATTCAGAAGTGGTAAGTGTTTTCTTAATTCATTAAGTTATTTTTTTTTAAATCATTTTATTGGGGGCTCTTACAAATCTTAAGACAATCTATCATTCAATTGTATAAGCACACTTGTACATATGTTGTCATCAATATTTCCAAAACATCTTCTTTCTACTGAGCCCTTGGTATCAGCTCCTCTTCATTCCCTTCCGTCCCCCACCCTCACACCCCTGTGAATCCTTGATATATTGTTGTTGTTATTTTGTGTCTTACACTGTTGTCTCCCTTCACCCACATCAAAATTTACTTACCAAATTATATAGTCAAAACTGGAATTTGTGATTTTGGTCCTTAGGTCAGTGCTCTTTCTCCTATACCATCCTGGCATAGGATGGCTTTGTATTAACATTTTTCTGGGTACTGAGTTCAAATAGAATTTACTGAACTTACCTGAATTTAATTTTTAAAAATCCGACCGTAGTACATGCCTCAGTACAGAGCAGCCTCTGCAGTATTCACTCTTTCGGCCTGCTCCTTGAATCAGGAAGGTGGTCGTGGAAATTCTAACTTTGTACAAAAAGATTACTTACTACTTTGCTTAAGCAGCTAATGGGAACATGCAGCCGGTCATCTCTGCTTATGGCACTATACCACTTCTGTACACAGTATCTCT
>NW_022103900.1:9975817-9985737 GCF_000313985.2 Echinops telfairi
CATACAACTGTTATCGCAATCCATACACACATCAATTGTGTAAAGCGCATTTGTACATCATTCTCAAAACATTTTCTCTCCACTTAAACCCCCGACATTAAGTCCTCATTGGGGAAAAATGAGGATTATATTCTTGCAAGTTACTCTCTGTCACTGGTTAATTGCTGCTAATCACATGCTGTGAGGATTAACAATTGAACAAATCCATTTATCTATGCAAGCCATGAGGTCAGATGGCTGGGTCTATAAATAGGCAGACTTAATGATGCCATTAATAAAAAAGATGAGAATGTACCTCTAGAGCATCATGTTTACTCCCATTAAGCACATGTCCTTTAGAAAGCAAATTGCTGAATTAGATGAAATAAGAAAAAAAATGAACGTATATTTAACACATTATATAGTTAATGTTAAGAATACAATCATATTCCATTCTCAGCTTTGAGATATTTACGTATTAATCTGTAGAATAAAAGTTGGCTCCCCTCCTCTCCCAAGACTCTTGGAATGCTACAAATTTGACTTTAAATGGAGTGCTTGGATGTCTTTCTCTCCTAACCTAGTGCCAAACCCATCAAGTCAGTTCCTGGTCATGTGATCCCAGAGGCCGCAGTAGGACTGTTCCTTAGGTGTGGGGTCTAGCCCCACACCTGAACTGCCCAAGGAGGGCCAGTGCCATTATGGGAAGTAAAGAAACAAAGAGTGTGACAGGAGCGCACCTTTCCGAAGCCGGAAAACAAGAAGAGTGTGTGTATCTTTCAGTGGGTTTAATATAGCCAGGGGGCTAGCAAGCCTGCCTCCCTCAAGCTTGTTACATACATACCAAAGTGGGCGGCCGCTTAACCCTTGGATGCTCTTAAACTCACTAGGGCAACAACCCACGACCTGCATCAGCAGCAGGCAGCAGGTGGGAGTCTACTGCCCTTTGAGCGGAAGGACTGCAGAACTTGCTTGCTGTCAGAGATGGGCAGCACTTTCTGTCTGGAAAATGTTTATTTGACGTTATATCTCTATCTCGGAACTGTTGAGATCTTGTCTAACTAGAGCCAGTCATCTGTGCTCTGTGGTAGCAAGCATGGAGATTAGGCCATATTCATTCTCTTCTGGGAGCAGACAGCTTAATCTTTCTACCACTGGGCGGTAGGTAGGTTTGAACCTCCAAGCATGTGGCTAACAGCTCAACGGTTAACTCACAGCTCTACCCGTGCTCCTTTGTCAAAAGAAAGAGGATGGAATGTAGCAACGATGAAAAATACAACTTTCCTCTAGTTCCTAAATGCTCTCTCCCTCCCCTCCCCAACTGCCCCCTAATATCATGATCCGAATTCTACCTTGCAAGTCTGGCTAGACCAGAGGATGTACACTGGTACAGACAGGAACTGGAAACACAGGGAATCCAGGGTGGATGATCCCTTCAGGACCAGTGGTGTGAGTGGCGATACTGGGAGCATAGAGGGAGAGTGGGTTGGAAAGGGGGGAGCGATTACAAGGATCTACATGTGATCTCCTCCCTGGGGGACGGACAACAGAAAAGTGGGTGAAGGGAGACGTCGGACAGGGCAAAATATGACAAAATAATAGTTTATAAATTATCAAGGGTTCATGAGGGAGGGGGAAACGGGGAGGGAGGGGAAAAAATGAGGATCTGATGCCAGGGGCTTAAGTGGAGAGCAAATGTTTTGAGAATGATGAGGGCACTGAATGTACAAATGTGCTTTACACAACTGATGTATGTATGGATTGTGATAAGAGTTGTATGAGCCCCTAATAAAACGATTAAAAAAAAAGAAAGAGGATAATTATTCATCAAAGACAAGATGCTGTGGCTAGTCCATATACATGGAGATACACAGTTAGAAACCCATTCTTTCTAAACTTGTTTGTGTAAACCATCCACTTCCATCTGAATTCCCACCCCCTCTCCCTCCAACCTTTTTTAAAATATTAAACACAACAAAAATTTCGCTCTTGTCATTTAAAGGGGTCCAGTGGTGTAGTGGTTATGTACTGGGTTGCTAACCACAAGTTCAGCAGTTGGAAGTCACCACCCTTTCTAAGGGGAAAGACGAGGCTTTCTACTCCTGTAAACAATTACAACAGTCTCCGAAGACTACAGAGGGCGAGTTCTCTCCTCTCCTGTATAGTCGCTATGGGTTTTTGGAGTGTTGTATTGGACTCCAAACTGGGCTGCTAACTTCAGGGTCATCTGTTCGAAATCACTAGCCTCTCATTGTTGAGGGAGATGAAGCTGTCTGCTTCCATAAAGATTTACAGCCTGGGAACTCCAGAGAACAGTTCTGTTCTGTGCTAGAGGGTCATGTGAGTTAGAATTGACCTGATGGTGCTGGGTTTGTTGTCGATTATGTCAGAAATTAAAATGGTATAGATAGTTCATTATTGCATTTGTTTGGGCACCTTGCTTGTTAAAGGTTTTCACTTTTTGAAAAAAACGTATGTAGGTAGGTTTGGGTTTGTTCCTTTTGAGATTTTGCCTAACAGACATGCTTTAATCACACAGTACTGTGGTACCTAGCTGGTGACACAAGCAAACTCCAAACTCATAGCCATCGAGTCAGTGCTGGCTCATAGTAGGACAGAGTGGACCTGCCTCTGTGGGTTGTCAAGACTGTAATGAGAACGGGAGGAGAAAGATGTAGCTTTCTCCCCACTTCTCATGAAGCGTAGGTTTACTTTTTTAAAGAGAAACATCAAACCATTAAAACTTGTTTAAGCAATGAAATTAGCACACAGTATTTAATTATATTCATTTTTGAGAAGTACTTAGTGAAAAAGGAATGTTCAATTTTTACATTGAAATGGGGAGGTAGAATTAAGTTGTTACTGGCCAAAGTTAGCTGTGATTTCTGGAAGTGCTCTTAAATTGTCAAGTAATTAATTATCACATTTATAAGACTAAGCAGAGCTCCACAAAGAAAATACAATACATATTTACTCTTGATTGAGATGGAATATAAATTATTTTTGCCTTTTCCTTCTTTTAAGAAAAAGAATAAAAGGAGATTCAGAAACAATTTTAAGAGTAACATGAATGACACTTATAAAATTTTGAGGACAGGTAGAAATGAGTGATTATTTTATGAGAAATTACAGTAAGTATTTTTTATTGGTTTCTATTTTAGGTTCAGGAGCAAATGTGTTGTTTTTATGATAGTTACTCTACCTTGGCACTAATAATGATCGGACCACACCTACTATACCAGAATTTTAAAAATAGTTTGTGTGTGTGTGTATGATTAAAAACAGTTGCTTTAATGGCTTTGATATCTAAGAGCTATTTTTGAACGAAGTCTCGGCTAAGATTCTGTGCTATGCTGCCCACCCATATTTGGCATTTTATATGTGCCTTTGTTTCTAGATCCACCTATTTCCTGAGGGAAAGTTTGTATAAATGACACTACTGTATATGTTTTTTCTCATTTCCTCCTGTTGTTTTTAGGGAGGAGAAATTGTGATGGAGTTCAGAGTATTTCTATACTTAAATTACTTAACTTCCCATAAAACTAAAAAGGGGGAAAAAGATTTGGGAGGCCTATGGGCAGTATTTGGGGGTGAGTAAGCCAAAGAAATAGTGCGCACCCTAATTTTCAGAATGTGATTTTATTTTTTTGGTGGAAAAAAATTCATACAGTTTTATATACAATGAAAGTATGAGTTCTGACAGCTCAGCCTTTAGCATGCACATATCTATTGGTTTTCTCCTGAGAAGTCAGTGTTTCTTAAGGATATTCTTCCAGAGCTGATAATAATGAACTTTTGTTTACTGGATAAATCCATACAATGTTTTTGTTTGTTTTGTTTTTCTCTGCTGTTCCACAGACAGTTTTAAGCTTTTGGGTTGTTAATTCTCCAGAACTTAGACACGGGATAGGAAATACAGCCCGGGAAGGGGGACCCAAAGTGGGTTTTAGGGTGGACTAGCTGGGTGTAAAAGCTAGAACTACACCGTTATTACAAGCACAAAGTAATGGCTCCTCCCCAGAATTCATTCCTTATGTTGTGAAATACTACTTACAGCAACTCCAAGGTGGTTGCAAGTTAGAATGCACACTCTGCTCCCTTCCTATTGTCGTTTAATACATGTACTGCTGGTGTTGTCAAGGAGCCTGGTGGTGCAGTAGCTTACGCATTGGCTGGCTAACCTAAAATTCAGCAGCTCAAACCACCCCCCCCCCACCCCCCGCTGTCCCAGGGGAGAAGGCTAGGGCAGTCTGTTTCCACAAAACTTTACAGACCATTGTTGGTGGGTTTATTGTTTTGTTTTAGATGTTGTTATGGAGGTGCCGTGGTGGTATCATGGTTAAGCAGTCGATTGTTGGCCTAACAGTTGCTGGTTCAGACCCACCCATCAGGTCCATGGGAGAAAGAACTGAGCTCTCTAATACTGTGGAAACAACACGTCATGGAAGCCAGTGGGGCAGTTCTACTCTATGACAATTAATTCTACAGCACAATATTGATGCTGTTATAGGTGTTCCATGATTCCATTAATCGATCAAACTTAAAGGACACATTAAAAAAAGGGGGAAATAAGTTAATATTTGAAGCCTTTTAATGGGAAGCTGAATAAAATTGAAGTAAACTTTCAGTACTATAAAGAAAAATATTAAACCTCATGTTGTGTGACTTGCCTACACACCACATAATTTGCTAGTCTTCCAGTCAGGCCAAAGCACCCTTTGTATTCCTTATGGGATTTTCAAGTAGTGTGTGTGTGTCTTAACAATGGAGACAATAGCTAGGACCTATGTTGTACTTAATATGCGCCACAAACTGCCCTGCGTGCATTGTGTCGATCTTTGAATCTTCATAATGGTTCTGTATCCTAAATATTATCTACTACAAATGAAGAGCCGGGTTCAGAAGAGAAATGCCAAAGGTCATGCCACTATTAAGTGGCAGCATTGAGAATTACACCCAGGTTATTGGGCACCCCGGGGCCCTGGTGGCATTATGGGCTAAGCATGAGGCTGCTAGCTGCAAGGTCTGGGTTCAAACCCATCAGCGACTTGACTGGAGAAAACTCAGTAGGCTGTTCCGATAAAGATGTATAGTCTCAGAAACCCTACTGAGCAGTTCTACTCTGCCCTATATAGGGAGGGTCCAGGCGGATATTTTGTGTGGGGTGGGGTAAATGCCAGGATCCATGCTCTTAACCTCTGTACTGTCCTGCAGTCTCTACTATTTCTTGAAAACAAGAATTATTCTGATCATTTCTCTACCATAAACTAGTATAGGTGCTTAATAAATTCTTACTATGTAGAAACACCCCCTTTTCTCTCCTTCCTGGTCCAGAATCTTCTCATTTAGTTCTGCAGAATTGTTAAATGAGTTCCTTTTGATTGATCTGTAATTTGAGCTTTTTCACAATAGGCATATAAAATACATTCTTACTTGCTGGTTTTTGGGGAAGTATATACTTATGTACAAAAGGATTTCTTTGGAAGGGTTGTCAAACTAATAGTGTGAAAACATTTTAAAAAGGTAACGATAGATGGGAGAAAGAAGAGAAAACGCTTTTAATGGAATATAAATGTGAGGAACCCTAGTGGTTGGTTGCTTTTTTATACATTCTTTAAAAGATAACCAGACTGTTGTAGGCTGAACACATCTTGTTCCTCGTAGAGGTCCTTCCTTTTGCCTGAGAATTAGACTCAAATGGTGAAAAGAAATTCCTGTTTCACACTAACCGCAGCAAGAGTGCTGTCCTATCATTGTGCTTCAAAGAGTTTGTGCTTGTATTGCAGGAAATATCTGAGCAGTATATGCATATAGATCAAATGAATCTCTAGATTCATTCATGTAGTAGTATTTTATTGAGCATTTAAAAAAAGTTGTATTGGAAGAGAGTCCACATATCAAACAAATAGTTCAACCACATCAAGAAGAGTTATACAATCATTGCCACAGTTTTACAACATTTTCTTTCTGTGCCCATTGCTATTAGCTCCCCATTTCACCCTTACCTTCCCTGGCCATCCCCTAAGAAATGATTAGTCATTATTTAAATGATAGACTTACCTATTCTGACTTTCATATGCAGAAATACATAACACCACACACATACACACAAACAAAAAACTTACAACAATAACAAAATAAAGCAAAAACCTCAATAGAAAATAACGTTGGAAATATTAAAAATTAGAGCAAATTCAAAATGGGTCCAAAGGGAGGTCAAATGATAAGCTGTTAAATTTTAATCTAACTGCGTATGCAATAATCCACTTGCTACTGCATTCAGCATGATAGCAAGGCTATTCACATCTCTTGCCTATGGTCAGAGGGAATTCACAGGAGACATAATCCATGTATATTTCACCTTCACTTTTTTTAACTGTAACAACTTTAAAATGGTCAAAATAGAGATCAAATGATGTTATTACATTTCAACCTTACTACTCCTACCATAACCAACTTTCCAATGCCCTGTCTGTATAAGGTTCTTTGCATCCCTTGTCTGTGGTCAGAGGGGATTCACCAAAGGTGTAATCTATGTGTGAACCCTGCAAATGGATTTTGACCTTCCACTGTTTCCCATTGCCTTCTGCAAAACCAGGTGTTCACAAACTATTTCCTGCTTTGGATTTGGATCATGTTATTTATAATCATTGGATCACACCGACTGGTGTCCTTCTTCCATGTGGATTTAGTTGATGCCTCACTTAGATGGCTGCTTGTTTGAAGACAAGTCTTAAAAAACTTAGAGATGCTATTCTTTTTGATAGCCGGGCACCGTCTAGTTTCTTTGTACTCTTTTGAGCATCTTCTTTGTACTAAGAAATAGTTTAGGTGATTCAGGATAAAGCAGCAAACCAGAGAGTTTAAGTGCCCTGGGTAAGGAGAATCTTCGTTCCGTAATCAGAACTCACTAGTCTGATCTAATTATGTGGAATGCTAGACGCACAGTAAGCTATTTGATAATTTCAATCTTGTTTTAAAAGTATATGAAGGATCTTTAAAACTTTCCAGGAAAAATGGGAAAGTTAAAAAAGGTTGGAATTTTTCCACTAGCTTTTTGAAGATCCCTCATACAGTATGTGAGCAGATAGTCTTTGCTTAAAATGCCGTCATGTGCTTGCAATAGAGAAAGAAATTACAAACAATTAAAGAAACAGGATGTTTGGTTATTTCATGAAGAACATTTAGATAATATTCATTGCCAATAGATATTGTGTTTTTAATATCATTATAAGGTTCTGATAGCAAAAATGTATTTTTGCAGATTATTTTGATTCTTTTAAATTGAATTATTGATTTACTGTGCGTGAATCATAGTTACTAGAACATTTAATTAATAGGAATGAGATAGTTTTGGATGATCTCTTCCCAAGATACAAAGGATTATTTCTACAGAAGAATAAACATAGTTTTGGGAGAGGTATAATTATGTTCTTATGTCTGATATTGCTTCAAATATTATTCTGTGGAGAGAATAGCTGGTCTAGTTTTTGACCAGTGTCATCTGATCCACAATTCTCTGGTATTCTGAGGTTGTGCTGCTTTCTTACAAATCATGCAATGAATTAAGAGGTAGTTGGTATGATTTGTGATTGACTGGAGAATTTTTGGATGAACTGAAAAATTGAGTTTAGGGGCATGCTTTATTTTTCTTTCTGTTTTTACCTTTTGTGAATTGGGTGAAAGTTTGCAGAGCACGTCATGAGTTTTTCATTCAGCAAGGTGTATGCATCCTTTTTCTTGTCTCTGATTGCAGTCCCACAAGGTAACCCCGTTCACCGCACTTCTTCCCCGCTTCTGCTCCTGCTGCTCCTTCTTTCCTACCCTTCTGCGTTTGTCTTTGGGCAAATGCTGCCCTTTTGATCCCAAATGATTGATTGTTGTAAGGTGTGGATACCTACCTGTATAGACCTGTCCTGTTTGCATTAACATTAAACCAGGGGGATGAGTTGCTTTCTAATCCCTGAGTGATTTAAGGCCATAATCTTGGTGGTTCCACCAGTCTCTATCTAACCAGCAAGCTTGGTCTTTCTTTATATCGTTGAGTTTTGTTCCACATTTTTCAACCCATTCAAGTCAGGACTATGTAATGTGATCCTTTTTAGAGGTGTTTTGGTAGTAATAGTATTACCACTAGTTCTTGTCTCAGGGGTGTGGAAACTGGTGTTCACATGCTCTATTAATCCACCAGACTGTTTCCATATGACTTCTATTTTCTTCACACTTCTTTGATCTGGATGGGGAGAGAACAATTACTGCACCTTAAGGGCTGCTCTTGATCTTTAAAAACCCCAATTGTTACTCACTATAGTAGGATGTAGAAGATTATCTTTGTGGATTCTTTTTAGGCCCTTCATTCATTCATTCATACAGGGATTAGTAGTGGTAGTTAGATGGTTTTTTGTCAACTTGAATTTTTATGGAAGTGTTGTGATGCAACCCAACCTGTCAATCAGGTCCCATCCAGATGATGCCTCCTTGGGAGGATGGCCTTCTTCTTCTTCTTCTTCTTTTTAATTGGGGCTCTTAAATCTCTTATCATAAGCCATACATATATCCATTGGGTCAAACACATCTGTACATATGTTGTCATCATCTTTTTCAAAACATGTTCTTTCTACTTGAGCCCTTGGTATCAGCTCCTCATTTTTTATTTTTATGGCCTTCTAATAAGCAAGAACCTTGGGAGCCTCTCACTCTTTCTCTGCCCCTTTGCCTTCCTGTTTGCTGGGGCTCTGTCACTGATACTGAGAGCTGCTGGTGCCAGCCATGTTTCCACCAACCTTGGATCCACGTGATTCTACACCCACCAACCTGGCTTCCCCCTTCATCCCCGCTTTCCCCTCATCTCTCGCTTGTAGATACTTATCTTCCCTTTCACAAAGTTAAAGCCTGTCTTCCCTCTGGCATATTACTTCCCCCTCTTTACTTTCCTCTCCTTCTCCTGGTAGCCATCAGTCTGTGCCAAATCCATCCACGTCACGAGGTGTTTCAGAGTTGCATTGCTGTTTTCTAGTGATTGATAGCATGCTGTGGTATTTAGATAATTTTATGTCAACTTGAAGAGGTATAAAAGTGTAGGGGTGGAATCCAACCTGTCAATCAGGTCACACAACTCATACAAATTCCAGGCAAGTTACTTGCTGAGCCAACTAAGATTTTCAGTTACTCTATAAAGCATGCTGAATGGTTATTCTTGATAGAAGGAACTGCCAAAGCCAGTAGGCTGTTTGTTAGTTTGCCTGCTCATGCCTGTTATATTTTATCAAAAATATTTTGACTGTACCTTAGCCTATTAAGATCCAATACTCTTAAACAATTATGTAATATAATAAGATAATTTAATTAACTATGTAACCAGATGATTTGTACTCAAGAATAGAGTTATTTCTGTAGAATTAGGATTAAGTATTTGGGGAGAAAATCTGTCAATGTGAGAAATTCACAGACAGTGTTGTTGAACTAGATTATTAGATTTGAAGGAGACAACTAAAGGAATGTTATAAAACAATCCAGAAACTGCAGTTAATTGCTTTGCAAGTATATTTAAATTCTTTGAGATTTTTTCATAAAAAGTAAATGTCAAAGGCAAAATTTGCATGTGATTCATACTTGTCCTTAGATGTTAGTCTTTGGGCAACATATAGACACATACAATAATTATCCCACAATCAAAAATTAAATTTTCAGAAGCATTCATATGATCATAAAGACAAAACTATATTACAGAGCACAGCCACTGAATTCTCACTTTTATTCCTTTACCTTCCCTTTTTTTCCAATCATTTTTAGTTGTAGCTTTTTAAAAAATAATTATTTGTTTTTATTTTTTCCATGGAGTTTCTTTTTTTAATTGTTTTATTAGGGGCTCATACAACTCTTATCACAATCCATACATACATCAGTTGTGTAAAGCACATTTATACATTCATTGCCCTCAT
>NW_022103900.1:9987590-10007433 GCF_000313985.2 Echinops telfairi
GGGGGGGGTGGTGGTGGCAGTAGTTTTAGCTTTTCTGGATTATTTGTGCTATATTTTTTTATTTCACCCATCATTTCCTTAGATAAAGACCAGCATCCTGAAGACAATTTTTAAACTTTCATTTTCATGTAATAATGTTTCCAGAGATGACTGTGTACTAGAGGTCTTTCTCGTTCTTTCTTACAGCCACATAGCACGTCACTGAGTGGATGGACTATACCTTGATAGAGTCCCAGTTTCTCATTATATGTGCTGTTTTCATCTTTTACTATTAAAAATAATGCTGCAGTGAATTGCCTTATGCAGACGTTTTTACTGCCATGCCTTTGGGATAGCTTCCAAGCAGTAGGATTGCTGGCTCAAAGGGGAGTTGCATATTGGTTTTTGTTAGAGATTGACAAATTTTCCTCCATAGGAAAACTTCTTCCTCCCACCCCCTACTAGTTCTTCTTTTTCCACAGCCTCACTAATAGGATATATTGTCAAGATTACTTATTTTCCACTTCAAAAGCTGAGAAGTATATCTCTGTATAAAACAGAGGGTATTAAAATGGCAGAGTAACTTTATCAGAGAGGTAACCCTCTGTGTTAGGAGTCAGCAGGTAAATTCTAAAGAGCCAGGTAGAATTTACCGTGCAGAAAGTCTCTGACCCAGTGACTCCGTTCTGCCTCTGTTGTGGTAAGATAGCCTTAGACAATATGTAAACCAAAGAGCATGCTGTCCTCCCATAAAACTTTATTTAAAAATAAAATTAAAAGGTTGTAGACTGAATTTGGACCACAGGCCATATTTACTGACCTCTGCTTTATACCATCTCCAGAAATATAGATAATTTAAAATGATAAGATACTTTTTTCCCCGAGTAGCTATTTTGTTTTCATATATAAGCTGAACATTTAGTAGATGTATATTAAATGAGGCAGCTGAAACTCAGACAGTATGTCGTGTACTGATACTAGAAATGTCACCTGTTTTATAATGCAGCCCTCTCCCTGGTTCCCTATTGCCCCTCCAGGTCCATCCTGACCATAGTGGATTCTGTTTTATCCATGGTAGAGAAGATAGCAAGACTGGCCAACCATACATGGAGTGTACATTTTGAGTTGTCATAGACCAGTCCTTGTTTAAACACATATGATGAATTGATTGTTCTTTTGCCCAGTGACGCTCACTGTTTGCTGGCTCAGTGGTTGGCATGGCATGGTACACTTAAATTGGTCTGTGAGTACGGTTTATGTTTATGACTGTGAATTTATTTGAAAACAGTGTCAAATAGCTGACCTACTTGAGCATAACCAGAAGATGACCATAATTTTTCATCCTAAAAATTTCCCCCATCTAGCTGAGAGCAAGTGAGCTTGCACATTTAAGACCATGTAGAAGGTGTTTAGTATCTGGATTAACCTTTCAGAAATGTTGCTTTAAGACTTGAGATGTACTCTGTTTGTAGTGTGCATTTCTTTTAATAATAAAATGGCTGGGAGACAGTTGGAAAACTGATTAATTTTTCTCTAAGGAAAGGTAAAAGAACTCTTGCCAGATGCTTGGCAGAGAGGCATACAATGTACATGAGAAACCAGGGGTCTTGGGTTTGCTGATAGGCTGCTCTTTCTCAGGCCTTGAAGATACTTTTAGGAGAGAATGATTGGATGAGAGACTTCTTCGATTTTAAATCTTCCTGTGTTATCCATGGTGTCAGGCTTAGGTTGATCTTTTAATGAGTTTTATCTAATGAAAGAAAGCAACTTTTAAATCACATGTGTAGTTCTGATTTGCCAACTATCATTATTTTCTATAAAGCATTTCAATAATACACATTTAAAATATGCCTCTTCTTTATTATTGAGCATATGCTTGCTCCATATCCCTTTATTTCAATAGCTCATGTTTATCCCACTGCTGTTATTTTCAACTCTATCAACATATACTGTGATAAATGGAGTTTATATTTTTTAATTAAAAAATTTTGAACTATGTTCATTTTATCTATAGATGAGTGAGCCTCCTAGCTCAGTCATGTAGCCTGTTAATGAGGATCTGTGTAGTGGTACTCCTTTAATAAATGAAGTTACTAAACAGAACAATGTTTTCATGGAGATAGTAATTATTTAAGTGAATTTGCTTTTACTTTAATCCAGGGGTTTCAAACTGTACAATGTGCTGCATCTCCAGTATGCCTGGGTTCCACACTCAGATTTTATTTAAATATGGATAGAGTAGGGCCACTCAAACAGACCTGGGTTATAAACAAATTCCACCAGTGAGTCTAAGGTCCATCAAATTGTGAGAATCACAACTTTATATGAATTTTATTACAGCTTATTTCGAAGTTAAGATTCACAAGCAGTTGCTAACATAGTAAAGAGTACTATCTGAGCTGCACCCATCGATAAAACCTTGTATAACATAGTAATTGTCAAAACAAAGAAAATTATCTTATTTACAATAGTATAATTGCATGCATTTACAATAGTGTAATTGACTATGCAAAGGCATTTGACTGTTTAAGGGGGCGGGGCACCTTTTTTCTGTCAAGGGCCATTTGGATATTTATTGTACAATTCTGGGGCCATACTGGTTTTGGTAGTTAGATAATTTCATGTCAACTTGAGGATATTAAGAGTGAAGGAGTGGGGTATAGCCTGTCAATCAGGTCATAGCCTGATGACTTCAGCTCCTTCTCCCTGGAGGCGGGCCAAACTCTCTCTCTGCATCACCTTCCTGTGGAGGAACCGCACACAGAGAGCTGGGGAAACTAGCACTGAGATGCTTCCACAAGACCTTCCACCCATGAGCCTGTGATCTTCCTGCATTCGGCATCACTGCATGTGCTGTGTAAGTCTGAAGAGGAGTTTATGGACTAGTATCAGACATATGGACTAATATCAGACCTTTTGACTTGATCTCGACTGGGCTGGGATGTTTTCTCAATATACAATTGTTTTTTGATATAAAGCTCTTTCATACATACATGTTTGTCCCTGGATTTGTTTCTCCAGTTAACCCAGCCTAACACACTAGTCAAACATTTAATGAACTCACCCCAAATTCAATGGCTAGAACTGCTTCTCTTTGGTGAGTCTTCTGGTGTTAGCTGGTATTGACGATTTTGAGGGCCTAGTACAGTTCGTGGCCCAGACGTTCCCCAGCCCTGGTGTGCGTTATAGCACACTATATAGCATTAAGAAGAAGGATGATTCCAGAACACTTCATTGTGCTCATGTGGAACCCGTGCATGGACCAGGGGCAAGCCGCATGGCTAAAAACCAGCAAAGAATATGAGTGAGGGTTGTATCCTCTCAAATACTAGCCAGGTTCCTGATGGTGGATAGATTTAACAGAGCTTCCAGGCTAACATAGCCTGGGGTGAAAGTTTTAGCAACTAACTTACAAAAATCAGCCAGTAAAATTTTGAAGGATCACAAACAGACTATTAGCCATGGCGATGTCTTATATAACAAGAAAATGTTGCCTGGTGCTGGATTCCAAGATCATTGCAACTTTGAGTTCCTTGTGGCTATTGTGTGGTGTAGTGCCTTCCAACCTGAAGACAAGCTCCTGAGTGGCCCTGCGGCCTTCTGGAATGGACAAGAACTTGAGTGACCCAAGTAACAACCTTGAGGCAGTGATTCAGAATTTGCAAGCTCTCATGAGGGAAGAGCATTAGCTCTATCAAACACCAAAAGAGCCCTGGTGGCATGATGGTTAAGAGTTACATTGCTGTAACAGATCTGGGCTTTTCTGTGGGAGAAAGAGGTGGCAGCCTGTTTCTGTCAACATTATACTCTTGACAACCCTGGCGGGGGGTGGGGGCTGGGGGGTGGGGGGTCAGTTCTACCCTGTGAGTTAGACTCAACCCCGTGGCATTTCCTTTCGTCAGATACCTACTATATGAAGGAATTAAGGCTGAACCTAGTGGTCCTCAAACTTGACCCCACTCAAGGAGCAAGCAAGAGGAGGGAGAGCATGCATGCCCAACATCTAGATGCCACAGGTCTTTTTTAGCCCGTTGTCACAAGTGAGAGCCCATCCTCTTGAAGCAGTGTCTTCACTGTGTCACTAAATCCATCTAACCCTGCAGGTGAGAAAATTGCATAAGAAAACAGGACTCACGGGTTCATAATAGAGGGTGCCTGCCACAGTGCCTATTCCACTTGACCTTGTATATAAATGTATTATCACTTCACTAAAGACATAACATCAGATTGCTATAAGAACTGTAAGAGTCCCCAATAAAATCATATTTAAATAAATAAAAAAGACATAAAATCAATATATTTAAGCCATTGATTGATATTTAACTTCTTCTGTTTTCCTTCCCATTACTGTTGAGCTATTATGGCTCATAGTGACCCTACAGGACAGACTTAACCTGCCTACTGGATTTACAACGTTGTAAATCTTTTTTTTTTAACTTTTTGTTTTTAAATTTTTTTTAAATAATCATTTTATTGGGGGCTCAAACAACTCATCACAATCTGTACATACGTCATCTGTGTCCAGCACTTTAGTACATATGTTGACTTCATCATTCTTACAACACCCACTTTCCACTTGAGCCCCTGGTGTCAGCTCATTTTTCCCCCTCCCTTCCTGCTCCCCCCTCCCCCCAAACCCCCGATAATTTATAATTTATTATTATTTTATATCTTACCCCATCCCACATCTCCCTCACCCACTTCTCCGCTGTCCGTCCCCCAGGGAGGAGGCCACATGTAGACCTTGTCCTCTGTTCCCCCTTTCTCCCTCTCCTTCCCTCAACCCTCCCACCATTGCCACTCTCTCCACTGGTCCTGGGGGGTTCATCTGTCCTGGGTTCACTGTATTTCCAGTTCCTATCTGTGCCAGTGCACCTCCTCCGGTCCAGCCGGATATGTAAGGTAGAAATGGGATCATGGTAGTGGGGTGGAAGAAGCATTTAAGAATCAGAGGAAAATTGCATATTTCATCATTACTACACTGCACTCCGATTTGCTCCTCACCTCACCTCCTCTGCAAGGGGATGTCCAATTTACCCCGGATGGGCCCTGGGTCCCCACTCTGCACTCCCCTTCATTCACAATGTTATGCTTTTTTTTTTTGGTCTTTGATGCCTGATATCTGACCCTTTCGCCGCCTTGTCATCTTATAGGCTGGGGTGCTTCCATGTGGGCTGTGTTGTTTCTCAGTTAGATGGCCCCTTGTTTATCTTCCAGCATGTGGGACCCCAGATTCTGTGTAATTTGACAGCTAGGCACCATCAGCTTTCTTCGCCGCATTTGCTTATGTACCCACTTTGTCTTCAGCATTTGTGTCGGGGTAGGCTGGTGTGCTTCTTCCTTATGGGTTTTGTTATTTCTTAGCTAGATGTGGTTTAGTGACATTCACAAAGCAAGTTAGTTTTCCATTCAAGAATTCATGCATGTCACAGCACTCTTCTCATTTCCTCCGTGTTCCCCACTCCCTTAGTCTTCCGCCTGCCCCTGCCTGCTGTTGAAGCTTCGTTTGGGGACAAATGTTATACTTTGGTCTCAGATGGTTGGTTTTCCTGAAGAAGAAATTCCCTGGTGTTACTGTTCACTTTAGAGATTTACTCTTCGGGCTGAACATTGATTCTTGGGGAGGTTCTGTTTCAGGCTTGAAGGAAATCTAAGGCTCACCATCTCAGGGGTCCCACTAGTCTCTTTCAGATCTGTATCTCTGGCCTTTTAAAAATGATTTTAACTTTTCTTGTACATTTTCCCCTTTCCCCTCTGTCCAAGACCTTCTGTCGTGGTTCCAGTTCGAGCAGTTGATATGATCGCTGGACACCATCTGGTCCTCATTGTAGTGGAGTCTGAGATTCACGAGGGCCATTAGTCCTGTGGACTAATTGTTTCCTAGAGTCTGATTTTCTTCACTTGTCTTTGCTACAAATGGGGAGATGACAATATATGCATTTTAGATACCTGCTTGCAAGATTTTAAGACCGTTGTTGCTACTCATTAAAGCAGAATCTAGAACGTTTTTGTGGATTATGGTCTGCCAGTTGACCCAGATGAACCCCACAAACTGTGGTTCTAAACCGCTCCCCCCACCCCCCAAGACTTAATATCTTTCTAGGAACCGACTTCCTCATCTGTTTCATGGTGAGTAGCTGGTGCTATGCTGACCATTTAGTTAGGAGCCTGACGCTTTATCCACTGTGCTACTGAGGCTTTCTGGTTGGTTTTTGTTGTTTTGGTTCTACTGTCTACAAAATACAGTGTGGATTTTGCACTTATTGGAAATATCAATTCACATGCCAAATTTTCTTTAGAAAGACTTTTAAATGAAATAATTTATGCAATAAGTCTTTTATAAAAATCTGTCTTTTATAAAACTCACATTTGAAAAATAAATCACCTACTCAAATGGTTCCAAATATACTTCAATGTGTTCTGATAGCTTCATCAGGTGTTCGTTTTAAAATGTAAATTGAAATATAGTCAGCATTTAATCTTCGTCACAGTAGGCATGTGTTAAGGGCTCAGTAGCCACAGGGCTACCACACTGGACGGCAGAGGTCTAAAAGTTGCGCTGGCAATGAGGAAGGAGACAGGTAAAATGTCACGTAGCAGGAAGAGGGAAGTGGAGATTCTGCCCGGGTGATAGAAATCTGTGCCTGTGCTTTACTTGTGACTAGGGAAGGGGCAGATAATTTCGAGATGTTGCAAGCATCGGGCGTGACTGAGGAGCCTGTGGCTTGCTGGTCACCTTTGCACGGAGGGACAGTAGGGACAGAAAACAGAGTGATGGTAGGCTGTGGAAGGGACCCAGTTGGGGTGGTGAAATACAGAGCAGTTCAGTGTGGCAGACCGCAGTCTGAAGGTTTCCAAGATTCTCGTCCACGTTTGTCACTTTGCCCTTCTCCTTTTCCTAGCATGCATGCCAGAAGAGAGCAAGGCACTTGGAATTGTAACCATTTCCCATGCTTTCAGTTCCTGGGAGCCTCGGAGGAGACCCTGTCCTGAGCTGAACTGGAAGTGCTCTCTGGAAAGGAAGAAGTCCTTGGGAATGGGGTGTCCTTCCCGCGTTAATTTACAAATGACACGTGGTTGAAAAAAATTAGTACTGTCTTCATGCCCTGTTTCTGGTTCTAAAATATCTGGTCTAAGGCCTTCATTTTCAGTCTGGAGAAAATTCTCATGGTCAGATCTTTACATGTTTGAGGGCTCATCCTGCCCAGTGGTTCATCTAGCCCAGTGCTGCGACCCTTTCATACAGTTCCCCATGTGGTGGTGACCCTCCAATCATAAAATTATTTTCCTTGCTACTTCATCACTGTCATTTTGCTACTGTTGTTAATCGGGCGAGCCCTGTGAAAAGGTCGTTCAACCCCCAAAGGGCTCGTGACCCACAGATTGAGAACCACTGATCCATAGCTGTATCCTGTAAACGAGCAAAATACTGTTTGGATTGACTCCAGGTAACAAGTGTAGGACACTGCCTTGTTTCCCAAAGCCCCGCAGCCCGTGGAAAAGCAGCAGCTTCCGCTGTTGTGTTGAAGACCTTTCACATGACCCCTGTCTGCATGCGTGTTTGAACATCTGACCCTATTCAGGTGGCCTTTTAGGGTCACTAACAGAATCAGCTTGATAACAGTGGGTTCACCTTTTAATCCTCGTTGTGCCATGTTCAGTGTGTTTTGGGTACAAGTCACTTAATCTTCCCCAGTTACATGGGAAGGATAATTGCCTCGTCTTACATATTGTGAGGAATACCGTGCTTATTATTAGTTGGGGACTAGGCTCTGGCTCATTGCAGCCCCAAGGAGAAACGAATGGAGCACCGCGAGTCCTGCACCGTCTTCACAGTTACTGGTCTACTCGAGCCCCTAGTGTGTTCCGATTGCTTTCCAGCACAGAGAGGCTCTTCTTCCAGCCCTATAAGAAGGGAAACCTAAAAGCTCACAGAAAATCCCATTATCTTTGATTCTCTTTTTCCACAAACTTTTTGAAGCCTCGTCATTTGAGACAACATTCTGTTGTAAGACAGAATGTTATTTATTTTTTAAATCATTTTATTGGGGGTTTGTACAACTCATCACAATCCACACATCCATCCATTGTAAGACATAGAGTTTAAAGGGGCTGATTTTCAGGAGTAGGTTGCCAGAAGGGGATGGCCAGCCCTTTCTTACGAGTCTTTGTCTGGAAGCTATGCAGAAATCTCACATTGGGAGACCCTGCTGCTGTTTGACATGCCAGTGGGTGGTTTCCAGCATCATATTTAAAATGAAAACAAGACAAAAAAATCATCCCACTACTGTCAAATCATTTCTGACTCCTCACGGCCCTATAGGACAGGACAGGTTAGGAATGTTCTCTCCCTTTTTACAAAAAGTCATTTAATTGGGAGCTTTTACAGATACTAGAACAATCTATAATTGAATTAGATCAACCATCATTTTCAAAACATTTTCTTTCTTGTTGAACTCTTTGATATCAGCTCCCATTTATCCCCTCTCTGTTCCTCCCCACCTCCCAGCAACCCCTATTATTATGAGTTTGCCGTATCTTGCACATCCAGTGTATCCATTCACCTGCAATTCTGTGACGCGTTCCCCTGGAGTGCGGGTCTACAGTCATCATTGCTGTCAGTTCCCCTTAATTAAAAAATATGTATTTTCTTTTCCTATCAAAACTAATAGGAAGTATTATGAGTGAAAATCTGGTGTTTTGTTGAATTACGTTGTTACTCCCTCTCTTCATTGATTTACAAGACTAGAAGAATCATTACAATGGACACTTGATTTTAAAGTGTTTCATAAATTAGAAAGATTAAAAAAATGCATCCCTGGGTAAAAAGAGCAGGATTCCAAGAGAATTCTACATTTGATGTTTTCAAATATATTACTGAATATGTAGAAGGATACCCAATTTTCATTATGAAAACTTTTTAAAAATAAAGATCATTTTACTAAAGCAGTAAATTACTTAAGCAGTAAACTCTTGTGGCTTGTTCTACATATTACTGTATAGAAGGATACCCAATTTTCATTATGAAAACTTTTTTTAAAGTAAAGATCATTTTACTAAAGCAGTAAATTACTTAAGCAGGAAACTCTTGTAGCTTGTTCTTAAGATTTGATAAGTGAATTTTTGCTGTGACCTAGAGAAGTGTACTGGTCAATTGCCTTTTCAGCCTCACCTCCTCCCCATACTCGTGTGTGCGTGCGTGCGCGCGTGCTTGCCTGTGTGTGTGTGTGCGTGCGCGTGTGTTTGCGTGCGTGTGATTGGTTATTGTTTACTGGTAGGAAAGGGTGGCGGCCTCTGAGGAGTCGTCACTTCCAACTAGGTCACTGGTGAAGAAGAGCTGATTCAAAAATCCCCTGGGTAGGAAAACTGGCCAACCCGCCCCTATTAAAAAGAGACTGCGCTGCGGATGGGGGTCAGGAGAAGTATTACTGTCAATTACTGTGATTTTTAATTAGTAACGAAAAACAATATTTCTAGACGGTCATTGATAATTATTCATTTTTTGGTTTATATTATTAGAATTTCCTGTGCAGGTTTCCCTACTGTCCGAAAGTAGGGTGCTCCTTGGAAACCTTTTGTCAGCTGGAATTTTGTAAAGAAAAAGAAATTAATTTTTATAGAAAGCATTTTTTTAAGCTTTCCTAGACCTAAATCAACACCTGACACATCATTCCCAGTAACACATAGAATCTGAGGTAGCACTTACACAGTCACCGATATAGTTCAAAGCTGGGGCTGTTGGGTGCTGAGACGCGGTATAGTTCCCTGGGCAGGAGCTGGCGGATGCCACTCTCTCCCAGCTCACTGCGCTGCCTCTTTATTGCCTCATCGCAACGCAAAAGCCAAACACCAGTGTTGCTGTACGCACCCCCCCACCCCCACCCCCCGCGTGAAAATCCTCTTCACGTTTCTTTTGGTTGGGGAAAACAAGTGTGGTGTAAAGTAGATTCTTCGAAAAGCTGGGCGACATATATTTAGATTGGATTCTAAATTTTGTTATACATCATTTTCGCTCTATCTTGCCTTCAGGTAACGTTTAATTTAACTTTGTTACTGCTTTAGAGAATCTCAGCCAGAAAATTACACACATCAATGGGCCTGTAAATAAAAGCAATCTTTAGCATTTTGCTGATGAATATGAAGCCAAAGACGTTAACGAAGTCTTAAAGTTACTGGCGATTCAAGTCAAGCACAGAGTCTTGGGATCTGCTATTCTTCCCCAGACTAACCTACAGAATAAGCAAGCACATGCCAAAGTTTAATATGGCTGTATCAGGATTGGGAAGCAACGCCAAGTTGATTCTACAGGCTCTACCGCTGTAAACTCTCCTTGTATTGTAAGAACAGCATCGCATTGTCTTCTCTTTGAAGCCTACCCTCATAGCTGCGTCATCACCTCCACAGAGCCCGTTGGAGCAAGCTATTATTTCTCGGGTTTTTCCAGGCTATCCGTCTGTGTTCAGACATTTCTTTTTCATCTTAAGTACCCTTTGCATCTTCCCTATGATGCTAGCACATTATGAGAAGGAGCTTGTAAAGTTTTTCCTTTCCATATTTTAGAACCAAAGGGGAAAATGTGTTATTAATTGAAGTATGACAATAGGGAGCATCATTAACATGCTCTTAGTTGTTGCCTGGCACCCTTGCATCTGTTCTAGCTCCTAGCATCCCTGTGGACAGTAGAACAAAGCACTGCCTGGTCCTGCAGCACCTGCACAATCAAAGGTGCTAGAGCCACCGTGTCAGTCTTTCTCATTGGGGAACTTTCTTTTACCCTGAGTACATCTATTTTGGAAGGAGTACAGCCAGAATTCTCCTTAGATAGGAGGATGGCACGGTTTTGTTTCACACACTTTAGACATATATATTATCAGGACAGATCAGTTTCCTAGAGAAGGGCGCCATGCTTGGTAAAATAGAGGGTCAGTAAGCAAGACCCTTGGGGTGGACTCACACTGTGAGGACGACACCGCGGTGGGTAGGTTTTGCGGTGTCCTCCGTCTGGTGGCTGTGAGTTGGAACTGACCGGACAGTTCTTATCAGCCACAAGAAAAACACATTTTGAAAATTCTGATTAGGTGAATGCCATGTATTTCATTTCAAAGAAAGCCCTATTTATTTATTTTATTTTTATTTGCTTAGCAAATGGGCAAGAGGAATTGAAATTTATAGTTTGTTTTAGTGAATAGCAGTAGTATTTGTTCTCCCAAAAGCAATTCGCTTTTTAATAAAGGTAAAATTTTCCAAAGCGCTAGCTTGCAATGGTTTGAGGGAGGAAAACATAAACATAAAATATAATTGCTTATAGTTATTTTTTATTTATTTTTACATTTAATTTTTTTATCTCATCAAATCATAAAATTTGGCCATGCGAGAGTTTTCAGAGTACTTACTATTATAAATCAGCTCAGAAACTAGTCTCCTAAGTAGCTGGATATATTTATAGATAGATAATTTTAATATTTTTCATTTAAACAAATCTAAGTATGAACAGCCAGTCATAACTTATTGTTCATTGCTACATGCTTTTGGAACCGAAGCCATCTTTAGCATTCTTACTTCTTGCCTGAAGTTAGATAAATGTAGATGGAAACACTGGTAACGAAGGAAAAATTAGGGGGGGAACGTTACTACCTAGAATCAGTTGTGTAAGTTATATTCACTGGAAGTAGAAGATGGGGTGGATGAGGGGAAGATGGATTCTGGGAGACTTTGAAGGATGGGTTGGATTTATCTGGATACAGAAACAACATACTAGATTGGAATGAAAGGTTCAAAGATGAGGCGGTATAGAAGGCAGAAGCTGAGACATTTAGAGTTTTTGAAATTTATCAAAGAAAAGAAGTCCTTTGATTTGCTGAAGGAGCCCTGGTGGCACCTGGTTGAGCATTTAAACGTCAGCAGTTGGGAGTTACCAGCTGCTCTGCAGTGCTAAACTGTGGCGGTGTGCTTCTATAAAGATTGACTGCCTTGCAAACCCACAGGGGCACGCCTTCTCTGTTCTACAGGGGTACTAGGAATTGGAATCAGTTCATTGGTTGTGTGTTCGGGTTTGCGGGGTACGCTTGAACACATACTATTTTTTTGGGGGGGCGGAAACATTTTATTGGGGACTCGTACAATTCTTTTTTTTTTTAATCAATTTATTGGGGCTCATACAATTCATCACAATACATAGATCAATTGTGTAAAGCACATCTATACATTTGTTGCCCTCATCATTCCCAAAATTCGCTAGCCTCTAATTTTCCTTTTTCCTCCCCTCCCCTTCCCTTCCTCCTCCCCTCTCCCCCATGCACCCCTAATAATTTATAAATTATTATTGTATCTTATATTACACTGTCCGGCGTCTCCCGGACACATACTATGAACACATACTATTAATTGTAATGGAGGCAGGTATGAAATCGTTTTGTGCTATATTCAATTTTCAGTTGAAAGGCTGCTTGGAAAAGGTGGGGGGGGTGCCCTTAGTAAACTAACAGTTAACAATTTGAGGTTTGTTATTTTCAAGATGGTGAAAAACATACTTCTCCCTTACTGTTGTTTTATAAAGTTGTATCATAGTTATTTAAAATAAACTTTTGATTTTTCTGTTTTGTTTTTACTTTAGTAGAAAACCAAAAGCCAAGGCACCACCTCCTCCAGCTGAGACCAAACCCACTGATGTCTCTTCATTTGATGGTTCTGTAGAATCCTCGGCTTCCGTCATGGAACAGAAAGAAAATACAGATAGAGACATTGAACTGTCAGTGGTTCTGCCTGGAGATGTTATCAAGTCTACTACTGTTCATGGCAGGTATGAGTTCTCTTTCTTCGGTGCTACGCCTCGCAATCTTTTTCCCTACAAAATTGTTCATTCCTCACTCAGTGTAGTCCTTTCTATTTTACATGCTAAAATTTTTCCTACCAATATTTTAATATCCATCCTGTGAATTTCACAATCACAGTTAATTGTCTTTAAAAGTTTTAAGCTATTTAACATATTTTAGAATTTGCTTTACCTTTTACAAAGTCCTTTCCCACAGGTAAGGTCACCAGTCATACTGATTTTGCAGATCAAAGTGAGTCAGTGACCAGCAAGAAAAGCTTCTGCATTCCTACCCGAATTACTCTTCCTTTTTAGCTGTTATGAGTTTGATTTAGCAGAAATTACTATTGAAAAGTAATATTCTGTTATCCAAAATCATATGTAGTTGGGGGTTGTATTGTTTTGTTTGGTTTTTGATTGTACATATTAGGGGGTCTCCCAGGTTATATCATTGGGGTGGTCACCCTCATGAAGTTGCGGTGTATGTGTTTTTGGTTTTTGGTGTATAAAAACCAGGACTGATGAACCTGTAGAGTCAGCAAGTGGAATGAGGTTTTGGGGGGAGGGGCACAGAGGATGGCGGGGTGAAGGGATGATGACACCAAGGAGCCATACAGGAAAAGAATGTTTGGAAACTGATTGTGGTAGCACATGTACAAAGGAATGATTTGATATGTGTATTAATCCCAATTAATAAATAAAAATAAACCAATTTAAAAGTAAAAACAAAACAATAAAAGTTATACGCAAAGAATTGATCATTGGAGGTAAAAAACAAGTCTTAAAATTTCAGTTTATAGAAATAAGTAGATGTATTAAGTAACAACTGGTTAATAATGTGTCTTTGTTTTTAACTGTGATTTTTAAATATACACCTGTTTTTAAAAGATAAAAAAATAAAATATTAGTGAAAAAACAATAACACCTAACCAAAAAAAGAGTTACTATTTGTTTGCTGATCCAAGAAGATAAATCTATTTCTGAAAGAAGGCATGTATTTTGACCTCATCTATGATTTGTTAACTTTGTGACATAGAAATGTAAACTCAGGCTTGAGCCCAACAAGCCGCACACAGGTGGCTTAGGACACTGATACTTTTAATCTCACTCAGGCACTTCCATCGAGTGGATTCCAACTCCTGCATTGGAAAATCGAAATAAAGCCAAGTGTAATTTTCCTTTCACTTCCATTCACTCTGAAGTGGAAAGTTACATGACTTGTACACTTAGTGTTGTTCTCCCTTTCACCTTCATTGGATTCTTTGTTATCAGAAGTCCTGATTAAAATGTTAAGCTTAAGCTGTATGACCCTGAGTGTAGTGTGTATGTTTATATATGTATATTAAGGTGACCAGACATCCCACTTTTGGCGGGACAGTCCAGATTTTTAACAATTTTTCCCGCGTCCTGCGGTGTTTTTAAAAAGTCTCGATTTTTTGGAAGGAATGCACAACAAGCTAGGGTATACGGTTTTTGGCTGCCATGTGGCTATTTCGGCAGGATATGAGTTTTATCAGTGGTGTCCTGCTTTTACCCCGCTTTACCAATGTTAACATCTGGTCACCTTAATATATATGTGTATTTTTAAAGTATTATCACCTGTGTTTGTCTGGAAGAAACATTTGAGATAAGCTTGATTTTAAGATTTATAATCAAAATATTAGAAATAAATGAAAATTAAAAAGCTTACCTTCAGCAAGTAATACAGAGTATTATATATTAAAATTCTCATTCCATTTCAGTAAGATTCGTTTTTTGATTCCTTTTATGTGGGGTTCCTTTTAGACATCACAGTCACCCTAGGTATGAGGTTGCGAGACCTGGAAGGAGATCTTGGTGCATAGGCAGGCATTCACCGAGGTTGAGCCTCTTTTGAGTGAGGAAGGCATTCTGTAAGTTCGACAGTGGCCATCATCTTCAATTCCGAAATAATAATATTGCTGTGGTTTGAAAATAAGTATAATAATAGGTTGAGCAATTTCAAAGTTGGGGTGTGGAGTAGGGTGGGGGTGGGGAATCAACATTTTCTGCAACATCACTGATTGCCCTAACTGTGATCACGTCTACCAGTTATTAACTTGTCTGTCGACATGGTGGTTTATCATACTTTAACACTGTGTCTGTGTTTCTTTCTCTCTGTTTTTAACCTTATAAATTTTACTTGTTGATTTTTTTTACTTTGCCATTGTTAGGCTCCTTTGAGTCGTTTGCAACCTACTCATAGGGTCCTGCGGTACAGCAGAGCACAGCACTGTCTGGTCCTGCAGCTTCCTCATTGTTTGGGGCACTGAGTCCTTCCTACCTGAGGGACACATCTTCCAGATCTCTTATCTGGCTGTGATCCACTGCCATTCCTCCGGGGTTCAGGACAGCCTGTTCCTTTTTCCTAGTCTTTGCCCTTCTTTGTCTAGACTCTAGACACTCCACCAAAGCCTGTCCACAATGGGTAACCCTGCTGGTGTTTGAAATACCAGCAGCAGCGCTTCCGGCATCATAGCAGCCCGTAAGCCTCCACGGTACAACAGACAGACACATGAGTGGTCGTTGTTTCAGCATGTGGTTTGCAATTTAAACACTGCTTTGCCATTTTAAAATTGTTTTAGTGTGGTAGCAGATACATAGCAAAACATCTGGTCCTGCACCATGCACTACATGTACAATTTAGTGACATTGGACGCTTTTATCATGTTTTGCAGCTTTCACTGCTGTCCGTTTCTAAGTTACTTTATCATCATCAGCCGAAGCTCGGTGTTCCTTAAACCTGAATTCTCCCTTTCCCTGCTTCCTTCCCACCTCTGATAACCCGAGCCTAATTTCAACAGGAGCTATTGAGACCGTTTGATTCCTGTCAACCCATTGTGTAGCCGAGTGAAACTTGCTCTGTGATAGGGTATTGGTGGATGATTTCCAGAAGTAGTTGCATTGTTGGGCCTCTTTCTTCTGCAATGTCCCTGAATGAACGCAATCATCCAAGCTTTCAATCAGCAGCTGAGCACACTTAGACCATTCAGCACCCTCTCACTCCTCATGCAGTTGTGTATATCGTTAAGTGGGGCGGGGTAGTTATACAATGCCTGTCCTTTTATATACAATCTTTTAATATCTAACTTTTTATTTACACTCTCCTCAATAAAATTTGTTTTTACTCTCATTATTCATTCTAATCATGTCTGCTTTTCAGGTTGTTTCTTTTCATACCTAACTTGGATTCTGGATCAGTTCTTTTTTTTAACAGGTTAAGAAAGATTTTACTGAGGCAGAGCAAGAACTCCTGGGAGGGAGTTAGGTGAGTTAGGTCAGGGAACTTGCCTGGGTCAGTTATTTCTATTACGTTAATACTTACAAAGACCCTTGATGTTTCTTGCCAGCTAAACCCTCCCGCATAGTTTCCTGAGCTGTAGGGACATAGTGGTTACGAGTTGAGTTGGCTGCTAACTGCAGCAGTTTGAAAACCGCACTACCCGCTCCAGAGGAGAAGACTGGGCTTTCTGTGCCTGTGAAGGGTTACAGTCTTGGAAGCTCATGAGCCAGCACCAACTCTGGCAGTGGGTTTGATTGGTGTTTGGAGTCCCTAACTCTGAATGATTTTCTAGCAATCATTTTCTTGTTCTTGGATTGCCCACGGTGGTTGAATTATCTACCTCCTTGGCTATTAAAATATGTCACAGCTGAATTATTGTTAGGATTCAATAAGATACCATGTGTTACTAGCATTAAATGAAATATTATCAGTGTGTGGCACATAGTGGTTTCATCCATTCTCTATTGAGAACTGTTTTCCCTAACCCTGCACTGTCTCCATTTTACCCTTCATCCTCTGATTCATCCTGGGGATTGAGAAACCTTATTCTCATCTTCTTAAATGAAGCAGGCTTTTCTTTCAATACTTTCCTTTGTATATCTTAAGCTTCTGCACATGACTCTTTGACTTTTACTTCCTCACTGTTATGAAAGTTTGTCCACCTGAAATTTCCTACCACCATATTTTCTTGTTTTATTTTGCATAGCTACATGGTACTGTGTCTATAAAGTATCCTTGGTCACCTCAGAATCAACTGTCTTCTCTCCAAAACTCTTACAGAACTTGAGATTATATTGTCCTATGCTGTGATTATTCTTGAATAAGCCAATCTTTGAGGGCATATTTATTTTTTATAATTGTTATTAGGATAGATTCTTGGAACAGGATATACATTTAATAAAATTTATAAAATGAGTATTATATAAAAACCCTTAGAAGTTGACAGAGGCAGCAAGTGACATTGAGTGGGTTCAGGTGGGTTCAGTGTCTTTTGAATAAAGATATTTCCCCTAGGTAAGAAAGAAGCAAGACAAGGATGCCCAGTATGGGAATGCTTCAGACACATTTTATTGTTTTGTTTTTGCTTGTTCATTTCTGAGAATATACTTTGATACCTATCTTTTTACTAGGGTTTGTTATAAAGACTTTTGTCCTAATAGTTTCATCCTTCAGAAATGGCTCACTTGTTTTGTTGGATATGTATGAGGCTCTGGTAGCATAACGGGTTAGTGTTGAGCTGTAGTTCAAACCTGCCGATCTCAAAGCAGAAGAAAGATGAGGCTGTCTACTCCCATAAAGATTTATAGTTTCAGAAACCCTAGGGACCAGTTTTACTCTTTCCTATAGGGTCTCTGTGGGTCAGAATCAACTTGATGGTGCTGGATGTGTCTTTTGGTAATCCTTATTTATTGACTGTCTGGCACTTTGCATTTACAACGATGGTAAACATTTTACAATCCTCTTTTGCATCTTATCGACAGATGTCTGCTAGTAACAAATGCTGGAATACTAGAGAATAGTCATGCTGACTGTGATGGTTAAGAACTTGGCTAGACCATAGTTCTCAGAGGCTTGGCAATTATGTAATGATGTCCTTACATCTTAGGAGCCCCGGTAGTATGGTGCTTACGTTTTGGGCTGCAAACCACGAGGTCAGTACGTTGAAAACAGCCACTCTTCAGGAGAAAGACAGGACTTCCTATTCCCTTATGGGTTCCAGTCTCAGAAACACACGGGCAATTCTGTCCTGTCCCATAGGGTTGCTAAGAGTTGGCATCAACTTGATGTCAGTGAGTTTGATTATTTTTGGTGATGCTTTGTCTTTGAAACCAAATCTTGTCCACAGGTGAACAGTGGTGTTAGTTACTTTTGTGAAGGACTAAAAGTGTGTGTGTAATTCTGGATATGTTAGGCACGTTATTCTGCGTATCTTAGTTTGTAGTTCTGTAAGTTTGTAAGACTAAGTCGAGGTCTCTTACGAGCATGATGGGGCTACCTTAAGACTGTCAAAGCTACTGCTTGCCCATTGTTTTAAAACTTGTTTAACAACAAAAAGAAGTTTCCAAAGAGAACAGTATGTTCTGTTCTGAAAAATGTTAGCTATCTAGACAAAAAGACTGAGAATAACAAAGTTAATTTAAGATGCTTCATGGCTATGATAGGGTAAAAGCAATTTAAAAACATAAACAAACAAAACCTTCAACAAAATGATAGAGGAATTTGGTGGAGGATTCAGGAAGAGTACTTAAAAGCATTAATTACATAAAAGTTTCTTTAGATAAAGCAGAGTTCTCTGTGTTATCACGAAGGATAGCTACTAATACATTTTCAAGTCCATTTGCTCTTAATATTCCTATGTATTGTGTTAATTTCACATATAACTTTATGCTTGCATTGGTGAAGAGTAATATTAATACTAGACAGACATAAATATTTAGAGAGCTTATTTTTATGGTTCACTTAACTTTTAAGAAATATATCATTAGTAGTTGTTGTTTTGTAAAGTATTTGGGGGAAGACTTTTACGCAGCTCATGCAGCAGTATGCTCAAGGTTCCCCTTGCCAGGATGTGAGCACGCAGCGTTATCTTCAGGAGAATGCACTTGTTTGTACATTGCGTTTCATGAAAGAACTTATTCAGATTAGGGAACACAATAAGGTTGGAGGTGGTAATCGACTTTATTCTCAGGGGATCCTAAAAACTTGTTTTCCTGAATTAGGGTAGGAGCCTTTTGCTTTATAAATCTTTCCATAACAGGTCTCAGTGATACGGCCTCTGTAATGACTGACATCATCGTTTCTCTGCCCTCTTGGCTTGGTGAGCTTTTGACTGAGGCCTTAAGCATGTATTTCTTTGTATCTTGATATCATGGAGGATTGTAGGGAAAGGAAGAATAAAATATCTAATATACAATATTTCTGCAGTGTTAATATATACACATGGGCTTCCAGAAGTTTAACGGGAAAATGGAATTAGAAGATCATGGGGTTTTTTTCCACTGAGTTTTGAAATTGTCTCATCTCCCTCTGAGTGTGCCTGTGTAAAATGCTGGTCAAATAAACTGCCTTTTTCAAAAGACAGAGCAGTTTGCCCCATTAGGAGTGAGCCTTATTAAGGCTAGCTAGACCTGTTGAAGGGCCTATTCTCAGAAAATACTAGTCTGTGCATCAGCATAAAAGGTGGTAGCTACCAGTACTTGAGAAAAGTTTTATGAAAATGAGGCTATCGACTAAAGCTACTGTAGAGAATAAAGAAAATAAGTATGTGTATCATTCACTTAGTAGGTGTAATTATTCCCTTGCCCTCTTTTCTCTGGTATACATTTGAAAGCATAATAGTATTCAAAGATTGTCATAAATTCTCTTTTAAGCTACAGCATGCAATGTCTGTACCAGCATACTTTTTTGTTCAGAAGGAGAGTGCTGTAATTTACAGGATTCATAGCAGGAGAATTTTTCTTTTATACTTCTCATATGGACAGGGATTGGGTTTTACCCGAGCAAGCCTAAGAATGTCATGAAGGAAAACACAAACAAAAAAAGCAGAGGACTGGAAGTTAAATGTTTGAGACCTTATAGTTGGCTGTGATCTCAAACAGTCGGCCTTACTACCCTGGGCCTTCCCTGTAAATGACTCAAAGACAGGTGGCACATGATTTGTGACCTGGTTTGCCTGCACTGGTAGCACTGGTTGAGAGGAAGTCCTCAGTTTTGATTGGCGCACGATGGGCCAGACAGTGAATTAAGGAACA
>NW_022103900.1:10008566-10010995 GCF_000313985.2 Echinops telfairi
TGCCCTCGTGACCCCTTGATAAATTTTACATTATTATTATTTTCATATCTTACACTGAGCACTGTCTCTTCCCCCGTGATGTCTCTTGTTCGTCCTCTTGGAGGGCATGTGGTTATGTGCTGATCATTGCAATCAGTTACCCTTCCTCCCCGCCTTTTTCCACCTCCCCCTACCCTTCTGGTATCGCTATTCCCACGCCTCTTCCTGGATTCTCTGTGTCATGAGCTCTTCTCTCTTATCTGTACCTCTGCACATGCTCTAGTATAACCCGCAGTGAAAGGCACTGCTTGGGTCATGATAGCTAGGGGTGAGGAAGCCTCAAGGAACCAGAGGAATATTGCATGTTTCATCGGTGCTTTACTGCACCCTGGTTGACGCATCCCTTCCCTGTGATCCCTCTGTGAGAGCATGTCCAGTTATGGTAATTTTAATTAGTTTTGCACATCATAACCAAGATAAATAAACAGTTTAAAGTGGTGAATTTTGGGGCGGGGGGAATCTAGTTGTAGTAATTTCGGTCTTTAATACCACATGTAAAACCTTTAGTCAATTTCATACTGACTGCCTGATTATTTTCCATTCTTAATTCTGTGTGTTACTTATGAGGGCACAGAAAGCATTTTGGGGAAAACAATATCTTCAATCTTGAAGTGGTTGGGTTTGCCATATATGTGTGGTTCACTTCATTTCATCACACACACACACACACACACACATTCATAGAGAGCAGTCCATTATGTCTGAGCTTGTGAATGAGCTAGGTGGTTTAACATAAGACAAATAAGCATCGGTAACAATCAGGAATATTCTAAATACTCTCACTGCCTCCTGCCTCTTCAGTGGTAGGTCTAATTGGTTGTTGGTGTGCATTTGTAAGGCACAGATAGAACCAATTCAACTCAACTCCGTTTTGAAGATAAGAGTGCAAACATGCAAACATATTGTTAGATCCTGGGCCAGATTTTAAAAATCATAATAAAGAACCATTTTAGTCACATAGCTCATGGCCGTACTGAATGCCATCTATTCCAAGTAAACGCCGTCCTCATGCAAGTCTTTTCCTTGCCGATTTGCGCGCATTGTCCCAGCGTAATTGTTAATAGTATCCTGTTCATTATCATATGGCCCAGTTGGATGGTAAATTACATAGTCACCTGTGATTTTGTTTAACAACTTTAGTATTTGGAGACTCTGCAAGGCCAATTTAATGACCTGAAAGCTCTTTCATGAACCATAACCTACATTTTTTTACGGCCTAATTGGAGTTTTAGAACACTTAGATATGGAAGTCTCCTCTTAGGTAAATACATCAAGTCGATTGGGCTCATAATGACCCTATAGATTATTCCCAAGACTTGCACATTATTTTTTTTAATTCCTACAAATACCAACCCTATAGCGCAGAGTGCACATGTCCCATAGGGTTTAAAAGGCTGTAAACTTTATTTATTTATTTATTTAATCATTTTATTAGGGGATCATACAACTCATCACAATCCATACACACATCAATTGTGTAAAGCGCATTTGTACATTCATTGTCCGACTTGTACATTTTTTTATCCTCATCTTTTCCCCATAAATCAGCTGGTAAGTTTGAACCAATGAATTTGGAGACTACTGTGTTTAAAATGTGGCCTGCATGCATGCAGACAGAGACTCTAGGATGATTTAGTGATGTTGAAGTAAAAGGCAGCAGGTGCGTGCATCTTACGATTTCAAACCATACACACAGACTTGAAGTTTGATTTGTGATACCATTAGCCTAATATGTAGCTGCAGAAATACTGGTTTAAGAGGAGATTCTAATCACAGCTACACATGGTCCACATAATCTAACACCACTTTCTTAATTCATAAACTAGGATAGCTTTGGGGGTGCCTGTAGGTTCAAATAAGATCATAGACATAAAAACAGTATGATAAATTATTATTTTCTAAAGGATGTAGAAAAAGCTCTTAGGGATATCTTCACTTAAAAGGGTGGGTGGTGGGTGGGTGGGGGATTAAATCTGCTATCCAGAAAATAACTTTTACAACAGGCAAGAAATTTTAAGTAATATTAATGCAAAGCAGATTTTCAGTATGATTTTTAAAATGCAAAGTGATGCCTTAGTAAAGGAGGAAGAGACTAATCCCCATTTGAATGAAAAGGGGATGATCCAATTTAGCCAATCCTTTTCGATTTGCCTTGGGATTAAGCCAGGTTCTGGGCAGTCACCTGCTTACCTGCTTGATGTGCCTGTGCTTTAGGAAGAGGGGAGAGAGGTATCCTTCCCCGTGGTGATCCTGTGGTCAAACCAGTTAGCCAGGTGTTCTCAGGGACAGCAGCTCAGAATAAAGCTCCCCAAACCAAAATTATTGTTTTGGGGCAAAGTAATTTGCTTGCAGGTGGTTAATTCTTTACCAGCCTTGGTCAGAGATGATTT
>NW_022103900.1:10012529-10013664 GCF_000313985.2 Echinops telfairi
CTGTTCTCTTAAATTGGCCTTGACAAAAAAAGAGGTTCCAACAAAATGACTTTTACGAAACAATTCACTGTGACCAGAGAGAACCTTCCCAGGCGATGCCACTGGGTGCACTAACTCAGAACAAGTTACTAGATGCTCACCTAGTGCAGAAAATGTGTACTGTGAAAGCTCCACCCAGCACAGCTTTTCCCTATTTGGGGGGGTATACCCTCTTGTACTATGACTTGGGCAAGCCCCCCTCTGACCTCAGTGTGACATCCTTGCTCCTCAACGTTTTGAAGAGGTCTTCTGCAACAGGTCTGTCCAATGCTATGTGTCATTTGGTTTCCTGACTGCTGTATCCCTGAACATTGACTGTGGATTCAAACAAAATTAAATACCTGACAACTTCAGTCTTTTCTCCTTTTAACATAATGTTGTCTGTTAGTCCAGTTGTGAGTTCTGTTGTCCTTACATTGAATTTTAATCCATGTTGAAGGCTGCTGTCTTTGGTCTTCATTAGCAAGTATTTCAAGTCCTCCTTGTTTTCAGCAGTTGTATCATCTGCATTTTGAAGGTTGTTAACAAGCCTTCCTCCATCCTGATGTTGCGTTTTTCTTACAATCTAGTTTCTCTGATTATTTGCTCATACAGATTAAATAAATATTGTGAAAGGATACAGCCCTGACAGAGCCCTTTCTAGATTTTAAATCCAGTTGTATTCCTTTATTCTATTCAAACATTTACCTTGTGGTCCATGTAAAGGTTCCACATGAGTACAATAAATTGTTCTGGAATTCCCATTCTTCTGAAGGCTATCCCAATTTGCTGTGATCCTTATTGTGAAAATGCCTTTGCATAGTCAATAAAACACAAGTACATATCTTTTTTATATTATCTGCTTTTTGCCAAGATTCTGTCTGATAACAGTAGTATCCCTTGTGCCCTGCCCTTTTCTGAATCCAGCTGGAAGTTCTGGCAACTCCCTGGCACTGCTGCAACTGTTGCCGAGCTGTCTTCAGAAAGTTTCCTTGTGTGTTATACTAATGAAATTGTTCCATAATTTCTGCATCCTGTTAGGTCACTTCCTTCGACAGGGATCTCTGCCAGATTTCTTGACATATACTAGTAATTGCTTGTGGAAAAGTTTCACTTG
>NW_022103900.1:10015161-10017093 GCF_000313985.2 Echinops telfairi
TGAACCCTTCCCACACTCCCTGTGGAAAGTTAAACACCCTTTGTAACATTTTTACAAATTCCCAAGGGTTTTTATCCTCTTGGGAGTACTTCTGACTGCTTTATATCTTGCCACCTATGAATTCTTATTTTTCAGTGTCTCTCTTATGAAATTTTCTCTATTTCTTTCACTCAGTCCCTCCACAGTTACCAGCACTTTGGCGAGGACGCAGGGAGAGGTTAATAAGCATATCACCTGCAAAACAATTTCACTTTTTTTCCCTAACGGCCTGTCTGTTTGGTACTATGAGCAACTTGCCTCTTTGCCTTTCTCGAGGTTCCTGCAATGCTGCCCTCTGCCCCGGCTTTAGAAACTGTGAACCAGTTCGCTTTGCCATGCACTCCACTCCCCCAGCTCCAAACTGAAGCCCAATTCCATCGTTCCATATTCCAAATCCTTCTGAGGCATGAATGAGCCAAATGTTTGCAGAGTCCCTGACGGTGTGTCTGCCCATTGTGTGTTTGAATACAGCTGCTGTAAAGGAGTAAGGGCTATACCTCAGGGCTATACAAAAATGCTGTAGACGTGCATGGAGGGAATAATTAATTCTCCTTGAGATAATTGAGAAAAGTTCACAAACTGTTAAATTAAGCTTTTCTGTCTCCTTTTTAAAAATTATTCATTACTATAATAATATGCAATTGCATTCTTTAAAGAAAAACAAAGCCCTCTAAATTGCTGGCATTTGGCATTATGTTATTTTTGCAGTTCATAGTTTTCTCAGTTGTACATAGTATCTTCATAATAAAAGGCTTACTGAAAACTGTTAGGGGTTCTGTTTACAGTTTTATTTGGAATTAAACTTCACATTCCCCTTTTTCAGCACAATTCCGGTACCACAAGCACACAGGGTCAACAGCACCCATCAGCAGACACTCCTCCACGAGGGGAGAGGCATGCTGGGAGAAACCCTGTGTGGACCTAAAATGCAAGGAAGGGAGGATGATGGGCAAACATCTATC
The DNA here is from genome assembly GCF_000313985.2 of Echinops telfairi. NCBI lineage: Eukaryota > Metazoa > Chordata > Mammalia > Afrosoricida > Tenrecidae > Echinops > Echinops telfairi. The sequence continues at coordinate 10,016,163 of NW_022103900.1, forward strand.
CGCTGAGGAAGCTCCAGGAATTCAAGCGTTTTGCTTCTACTAATGTAAAGGCTTAGACATTTTAAAGGTCCTTTAAGGAAAGTGGTAATGGTGATGGAGAATAGAAAGCTAAAAAAGAGTGAAGAGTTGGTATTTTCAAAAAAGAATAAAATGTGAAAGAAAAATAAAAGGCACAGTGGCCCAAAGACCTTTCTAATGCAGAAGCTGAGTGTCAGGGAGCACGGGTGAAGTGGTGAGGCACAGTCTCTTTAGTGATCAGCACCGCCGTCCTCAGACTGCAGCAAAATCAAACAGTGGGCTTGAATGAAAAGTGCAGCAAGAGTGCACCTGCGTACAATTCCTACTGAAGTGTAGCTTGCAGAGTGGAAAAAGAGCGGTACAACGTAGCCTAGTTCCCTGTGCATCTGTGATACAGGCAATTTGCAAAGTGGAAGAGTGTTTTGTTACATGGTCTACAACTGCTCACAATGTAAATCTTTTCATGAATTGAGAAGAGCAATAGCTTTGCTGAGCAGTTACAATCATTTTGGTTAATTCTAAAAAAAATGGACATACTGACTTCAGTCTTACTAGCTCAGTCATCTTGAGCTTGTGATTTTGTGCTTCAGCAAAGTGCAGTTAAGAGCACTCCCTATGGAGCTTCGAGGTCTCCTCTATTTCCACTCCCTGTCACAGCCCTTGATGCTTGTATTAGCCATGTTGATGATGATGATGCTTCTAACCTGACCTCTCCCATATTTGATTTCTCTCAATGGCATCTCCTTTCAGTTGTCCTTTTTAGCTCTAAACCACTTTATAATCCCAATTTCAAGCATCCCCCTTTCTGAATAACACGATTGTTTATTACCTTAACATCAAGCATCCCTCATTCCCATTAAGAATTTCAATTCTACTGATCCTATCAACTTTATTCTTTTGCTCAGCTCAGATT
>NW_022103900.1:10028392-10029690 GCF_000313985.2 Echinops telfairi
TAAATTCTTCACCAAAAAGTTGATAAGGTACTTTTTGATTTTTAATAAAACATATTTGCTTTAACTATGAAGCATTAATTAGGTTATTGGCCTGTTTTCCTTCTCAATTAATATACTATTTCCAGATGGAAATAATTTTATTTATGCTATAGTATGGCTTTATGAATAAATGTGGAGCTTTGGGGATGTACAAACTGTAGATATTACTTGGTATGTTAACATGTTTCTAAGTTATGTATATCATTTAATTAAATTGCATTAAAATTATTATTAAATACTTAATTTCAAATTAGCTGTATGAGTTATGTGAATAAAGTATGCTTTAATCTTCTTTATTATATCAAAAGTAGCCGAAGTAGTTGTGGGTAGTAATAATAATAATAGCTAATATTCAGACAGTCTATTAAGCCATTATACAAATTTTCACAATGATCATGTTGCAAACATTTCATAAAAAGATCTTTATTTTTCTTAAGACAACTGAAAAAAACTGTTATGAAGATAAGCATTACTCACACAATATAGAATAGAATTTTATGTATGTACACATAAATATATGTTATTTTGTGTTGTTGCTAGATGCTGCAAAGTCAGTTTCACTCATAGGAACCCTACATACAACGGAAATAACCACTACCCAATCCTGCACCGGCTGCACAACTGTTATTATTGAGCCCAGTGTTGCAGCCACTTTGTCAGTCCATCTCCTGGAGAGGTTTCCTCTTTTTCACGGACTCTCACGAAGCATGATGCCCTTTTCCAAGGCATGATGCCCTCATCAGCCTTGTTCCTAAGGAGCATTTTGGATGTACTTCTTGTAAGACAGATTTATGTGTTTTTTCTCTTAGCAGCCTACAGACTGAATATTCTTTGCTAACATCGTAATTCAAATACATCAATTCTTCTGCAATTGTCATTCATTGCTGAGCATGTGCTGCATGTGAAATGATAGAAAATATTATGGCCTCTGTCAGGCACATTTTATAAGGTGACATCCTTGCTGAACACTTTTAAAAGGCTTATGCCGCAGATTTGCCCGATACCATGTGCCATTTAGATTCTTGATTACTGTCTCTCTACACACTGATTGTGGATCCAAGCAAAATTAAATACCTGACAACAAAGATGTTGTTGTAAGGATTTTGTTTGTTTTCTTTACATTGAGTTGTAATCCATGGTGAACACTGCAGTCTGATTTTCATCAGGAAGTACTCAAATCCTCCTCACTTTGAACAAGCAAGGTTGTATTATCTGGATATTGCAGGTTGTTAAATAAGCCTTCCTCCAACCCTAATGCC
>NW_022103900.1:10031328-10040942 GCF_000313985.2 Echinops telfairi
ATAATGCCCTGTCACAGACCGCATTGTACTTCAAGATAGATCTTGAAATACTCTTTTTGATTGTAAATGTTCCTCCATCCCTCTTAAATTTGTCATTCCTGGCACACAAAGTCATATACTTATCTCATTCAGGCTGGATGATACCATTTCATTTCAACTAGCTAATACCTGGGTTATCAATCTTTATAAATTTCATTTTTTTCAAGATTATCAAATTTCTTAGCTTCATATTTTATATATTCCACATTGCAATAATTATATCTGTAACTGTTTTCTTCTTCTATGAGTCATGCCCCATCAACAAATAGAAGATACTGAAAGCTTTGCTCCCTCCACAGGCAGCTCTACCCCAGATGCATTTTGAGTGCCTTCTACTGGAGGGGCTCATCTTCTGACACCATATCTGATAAAGTTCCACTGTTCTTTCTAAGCTTTTCAGTATCTGATCCTTCAGAAGTAGTCGACCTATATCTTTGCTGTCTGTTCTTAGTCTGGCCGCTCTGCTGAAATCTGTTCACCTTGGGTGACCCTGATGGTATTTGAAATGCTGGTGTCATCGCTTCCAGCATCACAGAAACATGCAGGCCACCTCATACAACAAAATGACATACTAGACAAAAAAACTCCCAATTTGCTGTCATCGTCATTTCCGACTCTTAGCCGCCTATGATCTCTATGCTGCACGATTTACCTTTCTGCTTTGTTGGCCTGCGCTATGAGTCAAAGAGGTCTATAGGTAGTATTGACCCATAGACGTGAGTTGGATTGGGCTAAGACACCTTCTTATAATAAAAGTACTTTTTGATATGAAGTTCATTCTTAGAGATAAATGAGGTCACTGGTTTCATTTCTCTAGACATTTCAGCCTAACAGTATATTTGACCCAAACCTGCGTATTTTCAGCTCATTAGCATTCAAAAGCTGGTAAATGAATAAGGAAGCTAGAAGAATTGGTGCCTTTGAGTCCTGGTGTTGGCAAAGAATATTAATATTCCATGGACTTCCAGAGAAAAGACATTTGTTTTATAAGAAGTATCACCAGAATGCTTCTTAGAAATGAGGATGGCGAGACATCAGCTCATGTGCTTTGAGCTAGTTATCAGGAGGGAACCTATCCATAAAGAAGGACATCAAGCTTACTGACACAGAGAGTCAGTGCAAAAGAAGCCCCTCCATGCCGTGGATTGACCCAGTGACTCTCGCAGGACTGAGATCCAGGAATGATTATGAGTGTGGTACACAACCAGCCAGTGTTCCGCTCTGTTGGATATAGGAAACCAACTCAAAAGTACCTGCCAACAACAACACCACAGAGATTAGAACTTGTATCTGCATTAATATATTAAGCTAAATAACGAATGATTTTTTAAAATTTGCTTTAGATTTAAGAGAGAATATTAATTTAAAAATACACCAAGATATAAAAATGCTGCTGCTTACTAAGTGTATGTTGTTCTTGACAACATTGGCAAACCTGTCAATAAATATGTTATGGTGTAGCTATAACTTTAATCTGTTTTTTCAGAAAACTGTGAGAGTAGTAATCAATTTCAAGAAAACACAGAAGACGATAGTGAGAGTTAGCCCACACGTGTCGCTTCAAGAACTTGCCCCTGCTATATGCAGCAAATGTGAGTTTGATCCGTTACACACGCTGCTGTTGAAGGACTATCAATCTAAGGAACCTCTGGACTTGACCAAGTCCCTTAATGACCTAGGTCTAAGAGAGCTGTATGCCGTGGATGTCAGCAGAGGTAAGTGATGCTGTTCATTTCACTTGATGAGGTGTGTGTGTGTGTGTGTGTGTGTGTGTGTATGTGTGTGTGTGTGTGTGTGTTTAAAATGTAGGTCTTTGTTATTGTTAATTGCAAATTAATAGATCCACAGATAAAAGTAAACACACGCCACTGGGAACAAGCAAGGACGAAAATATAAGAAAATTTGACTCACTATCACTATATGCAATTTGGGATGAATACTTTCTTTCATCTGTCATCTACATTTTATGTTTTCCTGGTAGAATTGAATCTATGTAGTTTTGAAAATCCGACCAATGAAATTTTACACATTGTTAATTCTTTGTTCATCTAATCCTGTGTGAATTTCTATAAACTGAAGTTTTATCCAATCCTTAATTATTCAAGTTTGGAATTTTCTTTACACACACACACATTTAGATAAGCACACCAAATAAATTGGCTTTTACAGTAGATTAGTCTGATTCTAACTAGAATAGCTTACAGTTTTAATTTATAGAAAATAGTATATTTAAATTTAGAGATCTCAGAATGTTGGTTTTATAGTATATACAGACAAATACAAGCTTATTTATGTAATATCAATACATCTTACAGAGAGAAGAGTTTAGTGAAGGAGCCATTTACTTACTCTGCATAGGAACTTGTATCTCAATCTGTTTGTGGCTTTGTATTTGTAATACACAGATGACTTTTACAACTTAGTGATGTGTTACGTATAGTGAGCAAACATTGTTACAGTCAATTGACCCTCTTCTACCCCTCCTTCTGTAGACACTTCTGGTACTGCCTTCAATAAATCATCTTTACAAGGTAAGACACATGAATCAGTAGCAGCAAATTGTGACATGAAATATCTATTGGTATGGGGTACATAGAAATTAAGCTCCTAATTTTGCTGTTTACTAGCATTACTAGTATGCATCCTGTGAGAGATTTTAACTTAGAAACATGTTTGAGTTTCATTTTCTGAAGCATGATTGATAGGTTGCCACTTGATTTCTGAATTTAACTACAATGATCACATTTCAATAATTATTTTTAAATTACAACACTCTAAGAATGTAAGAAAAAGCATGATTTTGCTAGGATGTTAATGAGGTATAATGCTAGCAATTTAGTGGTACTGTGGAAGAATCTGATTTTTCCATGGAATAATTATGAATATTACTGATAATTATCATATATTCATCATGATATCTTATGACCATTGTGAATATTTTGCAGTAATTTGGGAAAATATTATCTGTTAAGTATACATGTATAAATGGGTTTAACATAGTATGTAAAAAGGATTTTACATGAAATTTCTGAAAGGAAGGAAATTCCAAAGTTACCTTTACTTAAAAGACTATGGGTAGTTTTTTTTATCCTTCCTATTATATAGATTTAGAATAGACATGTATTGCTTCTATAAAATGAGGGAGACTATTGAAAATTTTAATAATAAACACTGGATGGCTTTTTTCCCCATTAAAAAAGAATAGGCTCTGATAATTTACTATTATAATAATTACCACCCTACTATAAGAGGCTGAAACTGTACACATTTTGTGTTATTTGAATTTTCTTTATCTCTTCCAAATATCCCAAAGTAGTACACTGAGCCTCCCAATTCCAAGAATTAAGCGTGTATGTATATGTACACAAATCCACTGCCATAGAATAAATTTCTGACTATAATGACCAAAGGCTGTCAGTCTTTACAGGAACAGACAGTCCTATTTTTCTGCCACGGAGCCGCTGGTGAGTTTGAACCATGAAACCATGAACCTTGTAGTTAGCCTCCCAACACTTATCCAACAGTGCTACCACGGCTCATACATAAGGAACAGTAAGAATATGATTGGTGACTGTCACTCAAAGGCCAGCTTAATTGAAGGAATAAAAAATGTTTAGGCCTTTAAGTTGCATATTGATTCTGAGTCACAATGTAGACATTGTAATTCTGGCACTGCAGTAGCTATCAAGATAATTTGACAGACTGCAGATAGCTGCACCTTGCCTTCCACGTCTCTAATAATAAGAGGGGTTGTGAACCCAGAGCTCTGCCGTTCTTTCAAAAGCCAACATTCTGTTATTCATACTTTCCTCTGTTTTTAATGTTGCCTAAGCAAATCCTGTAATCACTTTATCATCATCTGAGGGTGTTTGAATGCATTGATTTCTAAGACCCTTTCAACCATAAAATACGTAGTTTATTCCAAGTATTAAATATTATTACCTGAGCCTTGAGAGATTAAAATAGCAAAACTAAGAAAATCTCCTTTACAGTGTGGCGATCTGTAAAAATTGGTCTTCATGCTGTAAATATATCCCACCCCCTTATTTCATCTGATAGTAGCCAAAAGCTTGCATAGTTTTTAGCACGTTTCTTGCGGTCATTTTTATCCTACCTTCTGGAAACGAGAGACTACTGTATGAGTGTCTTGAGTTGCTTTTCTTAAGTAGACTCAAGTCCTCTGTTTTCCCAGCGGTTAGCTCTGAGGTACCATGATTCCTGACATCGAGCAGTAAATACAAGCTTAGACGTTAACGAATGCCAAGGATGACAGGATGCCTAGAAAATGCTTTACCTAAAATAATGAGATAATCTGTTTATATTTATTGTGCGGTGCCACCATGAGAATTTTCCATCCATTCCTAAGAGGGGCTCTGATGAAGCTGTGGGTTGGGCATTCAGTTGCTAACCCAGCAGCCACTCCTCAAGAGAAAGACAAGCCTGTCGGCTGCACTAAGGGTTCACAGTCTTGAAACCATCTATGGGCTCACAAGGAGTGGGCTTGGTTTTGTGTGATATTCTAAGTTTAATTGTGTATCTACATTCAACTAGTGAAGCATGACACTCTCCACATACACGTACATGTGTGCATGCATCCATGGGTTAGACCTCTAAATCCCAAGCAATCATTAGTCCACTAGATTAAGGGCTGTCCTTTCCAATCTGATTGGGTTACATCCACAAGACACACAATGTTGGCAATTGAAAGCCATTATTATTATTTATGGAAGATAAACAATAGCAAGGACAGATTACTTTTAGGAAGCAAACAGTAACAACCACAATAAATTTATGGTGACTGGAAACCCACCCACCTTTCCCAAGTCCACCGTGTCCCCTTTTGTGTCATTGGGCTGGCATTCCATAGACCAGGTCTCTCTTCCTCTCAGCAGAGGTATCATCTGGTCAGGTCAGGGTAGAGTGGCTGTATTTGTTCCAATGAGCAGCTTTGAGACAACCTTGGCCCAGTGAGAGTTAAGCAGGTATTATGACACCTCCAACAATTTAGCGGGTAACCTTGTGCCGTTTTATGCCCACACCTCTGCTCCATCGGTGATCTCCTGCTCAGAGTTTCTGAGATCCACTATGTGGCTCACCTTTGCCCCCACCACTAACGTCTTTTGTCATATTCTGGAGTTTCCTGATTACATCGTGTGGCGTCACTTCACAGGTCCTTCTCTCGTATTGTGTTTCTCCACATCATTAAATCTATAGACTTGATCAGGTCTGGTTGAGGTAATTTTTGCAAGAACACTTCATAGGTATATTATGGTAAAACTATAGCTTTAATCTGAAGTTACATTCAGAGGTATGTAATTTCTAATATTGTTATACCTACTCTCGATGTTTCATGCTCTGTTCTTAGTTAACTCAGGGTTGCAAAATTGTAGCATTCTATTTCATGCACGCAAATCATTAGTGGGAATAATTCTTAGAAAGCAAACTTCCTCATACCAACTTCTTTATTACTCAAAGGTGGAATACAGTCTGAAAAGGAAGGATACAAGTAGAAATCTTTCATCAATGTTTCTTTTTGGGTTTTTTTTTAAATAAGTGCTCTGGTTCTTTACCATTATCAAAGATGAACAATGAGCATTATGAGTTCATGGACTTAAGTATATGTTGTGTGTTTCAACGTATTGATTCATTATTTTTATTGATACACAATTGACCTGTCTTTTCTTCAAAGAAGCACTATCAGATTGGTTTTTGATTCCTGTGACAGGGCTTCAGTGGACGTTGGTATCGTCCTTTCTGGTGGGAAAAGATGTTCCAGGCTCACCTGGTACAGTTCTTGATAAAACGAAAAAAATCAGGCATTTCCAAGTATTTGTCATTATTTTAGTGGGATATGGTAGAGACAGCCGGGCCAAGCAAGCTCAGTGCTACTAGGTTAGATTTGTAGGCTCTTCCAGTGAGAAAAACTGGAAAAACTTATAGAAAGACATTGTATGGAGTCTTGTGTCTTAGCATTTGTCATTCTGAATGAAGTAGGTTTTCTGAACCTAGACATTCTTGACACTCTATACTTGGGTAATGCTTGCTGTGGGAGGTTGTCCTCTGCATTGCAGGACATTTAATCCCATTCCCCACCCCACCCCCTATAGTCATATAGTACACACCCCTTCCCCCCCGGCTGTGGAAGGAGAATGGCCTCAGCATGTCAAGTATCCCCCACTGAGAAACACTGGTTTGAGGACAATTTAACATTTTTTAAACTTTCAACAGGGTACTAAGTTATAAGGCAAATCATATTTCAGAAAATAAAGTATTTCTTGAGAGTCTATCTCTGAGTCAAAACCATAATTCACAGTACACAGCAGGACAGACGATGGAAATGACTTCACGTCTCATTCAATTCAAGGTGTTTTGGTGTTTACCTTTGCATCTGACATCTTGTTCGCTATATGTAGAACACAAGTCTGTTGAGTCGCAAGTAACCGAGCATATGTTTGGTCTGTTATTTTCTGGGTGTTGGGCCGTGGGCCGTGTGTATTGTAGTTTCTTTAATTTCCTATGTCCTCTGCTGTGAAATGGGAAAAATAACCCTAGCTTTGCTTGTTGCACTGGCTTATCAGTAAGATACAATATAGACAGTCTCTAGCGGTGTTCCCATGCAGAGTAGACTGTAAGTGTCGTCATTCCATGCTTTCTTCAAGGGAAGGCAGTAGATGGCAAGTCTACGTGAAACATCATGTGAAAAGTGAGGTGCTTCTCTTCTCTTCTAGAGCCCTGCCAAACGCCACAAACCCTAGATTTGCTAAAGGAGAAAGAAAATAAAGGGTTTTTCAGCTTTTTTCAACGCAGTAAGAAAAGGCGGGATCAAGTAAGTATTGCATTTTCTTATGAATTGCTTCATTAGGTACTTAATTTCTTTTCATTGCATGTGCTTTTTATCTTGAAATTATAAGGAGTTTTTTTTTTCATCCTTTATTAGACTGCAAGTGCCCCTGCAACCCCTCTAATAAGTAAGCCTCGTCCGACTTTTACGAGGTCCAATACCATTTCCAAACAGTATATTTCAAACACCCTGCCATCAGATGCCCCCAAGAAGAGACGGGCTCCACTGCCTCCAATGTCATCATCTCAGAGCGTGCCACAGGACCTTGCCCAGAGCCAGGAGGGGCCGGCTCCTTGTACCGTGAAATCCACCAGTGTGGAGGAGACTGAGAAGGTGAGCAGTGTTTTGTTTTCTCCTGTTAAGGTGGGCCAAGGAGCCATCTATTTTATTCTCTTCCCTAACAGGCCTTTTCCCACATTAATTATTGATACACTGAGTAGCTCCTATGCAATGACCGGTCACTGTGTAATACTATGAGTAACTAGTTACTACTAAGATTGGTATTGGGAAAGATGCTACGTGCAGTTCTGTAGTTCCACTGGTGCGGTTAGAAATAAGGATGTCCAGTTTCACATAATTTTCATTCAAGCAAGTAAATGATCCATAAACCTCAAAGTACTGGTTTGCTGAAGCCTGTGGCCCCTATTTGAAGCATAGTTTGCAGTATTTTAGGAACAGAAATCCTCGTTTTAGGATTCCTGTTCCCTACTCCTCTACCTCTACCACTGTGGTGGCACCCCACCCCCATTCCCACTCCTGACCCCCAAACACATACACTTTTTAAAAAACAATAACATGATTTTATGCTGGAGGCATGGGTTCCAAACTTAAATACCTTTTTTTAAAATCTGGCTCTAAGATTCTCAGGGGGATTTGGGTTGTCTACCTGATATACAGGTTCCCAGGAAGCACAAGTTAATGTGTGGGCTGCTCACCAAGAGGCAAACTGAGTTAACAGTTCAACTGCTCCACAGGAGAGAGGGGCTGTTAACTTCTGTAAAGAATGAGGCTTCGGTGGGTTCAACTCTGTGGCTTGGTATGAGTGAGAATCAGCTCGACAGCAATGGGTAAGAGGCCTGGCGGATGCTCAATAATAGAACAAATGAGTTCTTTCATTTGGAATATATGGCCTTTAAGGTACTCTCACATCCAAAATGCTGTTTTAGGTATACTTTTCCTCACGCTTTCTTATGATTGCGCCTCTTAAATCCAACATTTTCTTTTGAGCATACCGTGTGTGTGTGTGTGTGTGTGTGTGTGTGTGTGTGTGTGTCTATCTGTATATCCCATTTACTCATGTCGACTGTAAATGACCATTTAAATAATTGTGATAGAATTTGAGGCCATATATTTTAGTGCATGTAATCAGATAAAATACATAAATATCTTTGAGAGCATGTTTATTTTGAGATATTTAAGACACTAAAAAGTTTTCTTGTGTCTAGTTGAGTTTTTTAAATTTTCCACTGGGAGGCTTAGCAAATAGAGTGCTCAAGTAAATTTACTCATCCAATAACTGACGAGTTATTTCTCTGCATCTTGAACTTGCGTTTAAAAAGCCTTTTTTAACTGTCGTTCTGAGCTGTCATTTATGAACTACACTTACGTGTCTTTAGAAAGTCAAAGCTCTAAGACAAATGGACAAAAAAATATGCTTGAAAGCCATCGTGATTTGGAAAGTTATCCACCTAAGCTGTCGTTTTCTTCCTAATTGATAGGAATCTTGTGCTTAATTGCATGTCTAGTATTAAAAAGCCTATCTTGACAAATCAGGACAGTAATTTCTTTTTGTTCAAATGATAGAATTGTTTACTGAAAAAATAATTTTTTTACATGTAACTGCTTGGGAGTTGGGGGGAAAGGTGATCTCCGAGTTCAGTCTCCAGTGTGTTGTAGGGGGTCTTGTTAGAACAGACTCTGCTTCAAGACATTGGCTGTCAAGACTGGGGCGTGTCTGGGCACCAGCTTGAAATGAAGCGAGATAGACAGGAGCCACATCAGTGCTCCAAAGCTTTCGTTTCTGTGGCTATAAGCCTTTACATTTCTTTTAATAGGTCATTGAAAAATGCATTAGTGGATTGGTTCATATTTCAATTTCCAAAACAGTATAATTATACTCATACGTGGCTTCCCAAATCCTTTAAAATGTTTCTATATAGAGAAATAAATCTTAGCCCCTCTTCTCACGTCTTTACTCCAGCTCTTCTCTCCCAGTGTATGCTCAGAAAACTTCCTTTGTGCTTGACCCCAAGAGGTCTGTGCTGGCTATCAATTAGTCTTGCTTTTCGAAAATTCTAGGCTGTGCTACCAGTGATCTCACCAAAAGTAATTTCTTTTTTTTTTTTAATCATTTAATTGGGGGCTCTTACAGGTCTTCTAGCAATCCATACATCTATTGTATCTCACATTTGTACATATGTAGCCATCATCATTTTCAAAACATTTTCTTTCTACTTGAGCCCTTGGTATCAGCTTTTCTTTTTTCCCTCCCTACTCCCCATTGATTAATTAAAAATTATTATGTTCATAACTTACACCATCCGCTGTCTTCACCCATGTTTCTGTTGTTTGTTCTCCTCTGGTGGGGGGTGGGGAGAATGTAGAGGTTATACATCGATCATTGTGATCAGTTCCCCCGTTCTCCCCTTTCTCCCCACACCTTCCCCTTACCCTCATGGTATTGCAACTCCCATTATTGTTCCTGAGGGGTTTATCTGTCCTGGATTCCATGTGT
>NW_022103900.1:10043016-10044167 GCF_000313985.2 Echinops telfairi
AGTTCCTACCTCACCACAGCCCCTCCAACATTTGTTGCTTTCTGATTTTTTGAATTGGGCTATCTTTGAGGGTGTTAGGTAGTATCTCATACATGTTTTAATTTGCATTTCTCTTATGACTAATGATCAGGAACATTTTCTCATATGTTTATTGGCCATTAGGATTTCTGCCATTGTGAAACTTCTGTGCAGTTCCTTTGTCCACCTCCTAATTGGGCTATTTGTTTTTTTGTTTTTGTTTTATCGTAGGCTAGCAGAGTATTGTAAATTTTAGTAATAAGGCTTTTGTCTGATGCATCATTGCTAAACATGTTTTTCCAGTCTGCAGGTTCTCTTATTACTCTCTTGGCAAAGTCTTCTGATGTAAACAGGTGTTTTTATCTTCAGCATATCTCACTTGTGAATTTGTGCTTCCTCTAGGTTTGTGTCCTTTCCCATTTCAAGAACCTATGTGTTCCCTATGCCAAAGTTCTTGGGTTTGTCCCAATTCCCTCACTGATGACCCTAATAGTTTGGGGTTTTACCTCAAGATCTGTGATCCACCTTGCATTTATTCTTGTACATGGGTAAGGGTCTTGCTTCATTTTTCTGCAGGTAGATATTCAGTTTTACCAGCCCCACCTGTTGAAGAGGGCATCTGCTTCCATTTGAGGCCCTTATCAAAGAACAGTTGTCTGTATGCTGATGATTTCATTTCTGGGTTTTCAGTTCTTTTCCATTGGTCTGAATATTTGGCATTATACCAGTAACACGCTGTTTGACCACTGTGGCTATGTAGTAGGTGCTAAAGTCAGGTAAAGCAAGCCCTCCCACTCTGTCCTTCTTCCTGAGGAGTTCTCTGCTAATTCTGGGCTTCTTCCCTCTCCATAAGAAGTTGGTAGTCAATTTTTCCAAATCTTTGAAGAAAGATGTTGATAATTTGTTTTGGGATAGCGTTAAGCTTATATAGTGCCTTGTGCAGGACTGACATCTTTACTATATTAAGTCTTCCCATCCACAAGCATGGAATATTCTTCAATTTATGGAAGTCATTCTTGGTTTCTTGTAATAGTGTTCCATAGTTTTCCTCATACAAATCTTTTGTTCTTTTGGTTAGGATATTCCCAGATATTTCACTTTTTGCCTCAATAACCATTACTTTTGATTTCCAT
>NW_022103900.1:10044761-10046536 GCF_000313985.2 Echinops telfairi
TTTTTTTTTTTTTAACATTTTACTGTGATTGGGATGAAAGTTTACAAGTAAATTTGTTTTCCATTGAACGATTCATACTTGGCTACAATCTATAGAGGCAAATCCTGAAAATAAGGAGGCTGAGATATCAGTCTGCAGTGAAAATGATTAAACAGTAAATAGATGGAATAAAGTAGATACAAAACATTCTAATGGAGAGGAAGTCAAGTAAATTTCAAGAGAAAATAGACTGTTTTAAACCCAAGAAGAAAGTACTAAAATACCAAAATAAAACAGGAAAATTTCAAAGACTTAGTAAACAGTAACACAGCAGGAAGAGGAAAGAAAGAAAACCCACAAATAAAATGAACCACAAAAAATTATAAGGAAAATTACATACAGACACACTCTCCAAAAAAGAAAACCCATAGCAGTGACACAGTGAACTCATTCCCATCAACACGGCCACTGAAAGTACGTGTCCCTGTCAACAGACAGGGAGGATCAGAGTGGAGTAGAAAACTACTCTCCATATGTTGCTTACAAGAAACACCCCTTAGACTTAAAGACAAAAATAAAGTGAAAATTAAAAGATTGGAAAAATATATCGAGCTAACGGCAATCAAAGTGGAACTAGCAATATTCATTTCTGATAAAATAAACTTCGAGGCAAAATCCACCATGAGAGATGAAGAAAACCATTATGATCAAAGAGACAATTGAACAAAAAAGGTATACCATGATACATATCTATGCACCCAAGGAAAGACCTCCAGTATACATTAATCAAACCCTTAGGGATTTAAGGAATCACCAGGGCTTTCTCCTTTTGATGGGTTCCAACCACTAACCTTTTGGTGAAAGCACTTAGCTATTTGTATTACCAGTAGAACTCAAAATTCATAGTGTGAGGCCTCTAACCACTGCACTATTTCTAGGGGGGTAGAAAATCAATTCTTTGTAAATTCATGTGGTGATAGTTCTGAACTTTTTAATAATTCTAATCCTATAATTTTTATAAATGCCATTATTTTACTATTTAAATTTTATAAAGTGAAATTTTAAAAGGCATATTTGTAATGACATGCTTGGGCAAAATATGAATGGAAAGAAATACATGATATGATCGTTCTAATGTGCATGAGAATGATAACGCTATTTGCCTGCAATTTTTCTGGATAAGGTTGTAAGATACACCACAAGGGTGCGCTGTTTAATAAAAATACAGCATGAAGACTTTTCCATTCCTTCTCTCTCCCCCCATATTCATTAATCAAACAAAGTATTGTTTATTTATTATGCATGAGGTGTTGGAAAATGGAGTTAGAGAGAGGCTACCTTGCATGATAAAGTGATACATGATTAGCAGAGTGTGATTCATCTGGAGCTATTATTGGTGTCTGTTAAGTAGTTATTCATTTGACTATGTCTTAATCGTGGCATGCAGGTAAATCACTCGATAGCTTGGGAAAAAATGCAAACTCATGTACTTTATGCTTTTTTGAATGTGCACATTTCAAAATTAGCTTAATTTCTCTAAGACATATCACTGTACTGGCAATTTAAGGTATTTGGATAATTGCTTTGGAACTTAAAATGCTATTGCTTATGTAAAAAAGAAAAAGAAAAGAACCTGTTAATTTGTTCATTAATTTTGACAACTGATTACATGGTGTCCATAAGATTCAAAGACGGTTTGAGCCAGTGAAATAATATATCCTGAACTTTTCTCTGAAATGTTTTGATTAACTAATCGTCTCCATTTAAAGAGTGTACTCCCAATGAAACTTACCTGA
>NW_022103900.1:10048130-10049127 GCF_000313985.2 Echinops telfairi
GCTGAGGACTTGACTGAAGCTTCCGTGGGCTTTGATTGTGGGTCCAGTCATAGGAAGCCTTTTCTCCAATTATCATTACTGATTCGGTTGTGAAGATTTTTTTGTTTTCTGTATGCTGAGACTTCCATACTGAGGGCTGTAGCTTTTTATCTTTATCACTAAGTGTTTCAGGTTCTCTTTGCTTTCACCAACAAGGTTGTATCATCTGTTAATCACAGGTTGTTAACACAATTAAATGTTCTGGAATTCCCATTCTTTGCAATGTTATTCATAATTTTTCAGGATCCACACAGCTGAATGCCTTTGCATGGTCAATAAATATATTAAGAATATGTTTTTTAAATAAATGAAAACATAGGTAAATATCTTTCTGGTATTCTCTGATTTCAGCCAAGATCCATCTAATATCAGCAATCATATCCCTCGTTCCTCATCCTCTTTTGAATCTATCTTGAATTTCTGGCAGTTCCCTGTCAGTTCCCTATCAGTGTACTGCAACTGCTTTTGAATTGTGTTCAACAAAACTTTATTTGTATGTGATATCAGTGATATTGTCTGGTCAGTTATGCATCACGTTGGATCACCTTCTTTGGAACCGGCATGAAAACGACCTCTTCGAGTCCGTGAGTCGGATTTTCTGGGAGAAGGCACGTGAGCTCCTCCAGCCAGCACTGCATCTGTTCGTCAGAGTGCTGCGGCTGGGAGCCCACCAGTTCCTGGAGCTGCCTTGGGTCTTGTCTCGTGCCTTCACTGTAGCCTGGACTTCTTTCAGTACCATGTGTTCTTCATACAATCACAAACTCGTTTAAAAATTCTCACAAAATCTCTCTAGGCCATGGAATCTGAGCATTCTGCTAGATTTCCACGGAGCCCTGGTGACATAACGGTTGCACATGAGGCTGCGACCCACAGGGTCCACAGTGGGAAGCACAGGCACCCCTATCTCGGTAGAGTTACTGTCTCAGAAAACCCACGGGGGCAGTGACCTACAGGTCAC
>NW_022103900.1:10050725-10052666 GCF_000313985.2 Echinops telfairi
CCCTCCTCTTATTTTTCCACCAGTATTCTTTAGCTCTTTATTGGGAATCCAAAATATATTAATTTGGGGAGGGAGATGGGGGTACAGTGGTGAGGTACAAGGGAGAAGATGTCAAGGGTTCCATGCAGAACTAGAATGTCTAGAAACCAGTAGTGGTAGCAATTGTACATTGTATTTGGTGTGATTGAATCATGGAATTACATGATATATGTATTAAATCCAAACTATTAAAAAAATAAAGAGATGGTGACGAGTACGCATTCTAAATTAGCTGTCTTTGAACCAAGACAAGATGCTACTCAGCCAAAATTCTACCTGTGAGAGATTTGGCTGCTGTGCAACATGTAAAATCTGTTGGTGACAAATAAACTGTTTTCGACAAAACAAAACCCAAAAGAAAAGAGTATGTTAATTTCAAGGACCCACACCTTATAATTCAACCATGACTAATAGGTCAACTAATAGCTAGCACAGCGCTGACACTCAGTTCACCTATTGAAGGCTGTGGGGTTCTGTCTTCAACTAAATTTGGTACATTGTGATCTGGTGAATTCTGATCCGGGTATGAACTTGAGGGAAGTGGCTGTCTGGCGTTGTTTTCAATTTGACCTTGTCCCTTTTGCCAGTGTCCACAGGATCTCTGGGCATTTTCCTTTTCACAGACCATCGATTCAGCCATGTGCATTCCTGTGAGACGTGCCGTTTTCTCTGAGGGCAGGCAGACTTATCAGTGACTCTTACTAGAGTAAATAATTGAATATGTCTAATCATTAACCCAAACTGTTTCCCCTCAGTAAGGTGAAACTTCTGAGTTTTTGATTTATTTAACCCTTTGGGCTTTAAAATAATGTTATCCCCTAATTCTTTTATTAAATTCAGTTTGATAGCTTGACCAAAGTAAATGAAGTTTGGTGGCAAAATCTAAAGTTATAAGTACTATGTGACTTTAATTCTTCACATTGCACTTGCTTATTATATATTTCATAAGTATGTGCAGTAAAATGTGTGAAAGTCAGACCCGCATTAGACGAAAATCTGTCAGAAAAAAAGTACTTGTGCATTTTCCACTAAAACAAGTGATATAAAAGTGGTAAGACATCACAGTGTTAAAGGCAGAAAACTTGTATGATTCAGAAGAAAGCAAGGCAGTACCATTGAGTTCTGCCTCTCATAGGTTTCACTGTAATGTAACATACATCATGTATGCACCATGGGGACTTAAAAAATTGGTAGTATAACTTAACTTTTATTAAATTTTCCTAAGGTGTGATGAAACTGTCTAAGGTTCTTTAAAAGGTGGAGTTTTTAGATAATCATTGAGTTCGGCTTTTGTAGTAGACTAAGGATAGGTCCCTGAATGCAAGGCACTGTTGTGCTAATGACATTGATGATAACTGCCTCCTAATGCTCAACAGAACCCCACCACTACCACGCAGGAAGGACAATCTTGGAGTAATTACCTTCTTATAGACTACAAATTTTATTTAAAAGTACTGGTGCAGTCTTTGGAATAAGTCTTTCTATTTCATGTAATAAGATTAGTGAGTGTTCGTGGAGCATGCATGCGCTGTATGCCAGGCACTGTGCACAGTGTTTACCTGGGTCATTCTGTTTAAGAATCCCAGCCAATAGCAGGCACGACTACTTTTCCCATTTTATAGATGTGATCGCCGAAGGTCACAGAGTCAAATAGCATGCTTCCTGGTTGAGCCCTGATGTGGATTCCAGAGCCCATCTGTTTGGTAACCACTACCCTGGGCTGCCTTCCAACATGCAAACCCGCTGTGCCTCTCACCAGTTGTATAAAACTCAGACCCCAAGTACTGGGATGCATAGCCTTGACAACTGCAGACATACAATCACTGGGAAACTACTGGGAGCATACAAAGTATACACAAGCAAGCAACAGGATTTGTTTATTTATAAATCATTTTATTGGGG
>NW_022103900.1:10053349-10055192 GCF_000313985.2 Echinops telfairi
TGTTCTTTTTTTTTTTCTTCATTGTGTTCTCGTAAGAACTACTGATAAGGGGTCAAATTGACAGTAGCACCTAAAGAGATTAGATGGGGGCCTTAGGGGACGCTGATGCTAATGGGAGAGAGATGCCTCCGCACAGGAGGATGAAAATGGTTGCAGGACATGAAGACCGTCCACTGTGCCTGACTTGTGGAGAGAGCAGTGTATTGCTGTGTGTGTTCTCCATTATAGCAAGAAAACAAGTTTGGAAAGAGGAAAGAAAACCCTGGGAGCATTGTGGAAGCAAGGAGCCTGTTAGAAGGTTCTTAAAGTCCTTTGGCTAGAAGTGAGGGTGATTTGGATAAACATAGCAGTTGACATGTTAAAAAGTCGGTAGACATCTTTCGCAGAATCGACTTCAGATGAAGGGCCAAGGAGAGGAGACAAGATGATTGGTCTGAAGTCATGGGAGAATATACCCTGCTCTCCACGGAGACAGACAGAAGACTAGGAGACCATTTCTGGGATGGAGAGAGAAGAGAAAGAGCATTATCCAGATGTAAATTTTAGACATGTGACGTGTGAGGTGACTTCAGTCATTAGGTAGAAATGAGAACAGAAGTCCAGGATGGAGACGAAAACATAGACTCTATGGGCATGTGAATATTTAAATCTAAGAGAAGAGATGCGATCACCAGGGTAGTAAGATAGAGTCTAAGAAAGCATCCAAGGACTGAGCCCTGAGTGGCACCAGGGTTGGTTAGGTGCCCAGATTAAGAAAGAAGCCAGTGGAGAAAGAAAGCTTCTCCAAAGGAAGGGACACGGGACGTGAGAGAAAGCATGTTAAAGAGAAGAGGGTCTTCAACGCGAAGTCTTGCTAAGAGCAAGTACTTGCATTTTGAGAAGTAACTGCTGATGGAATCGTGTGATGGCCACTGGTCACTCTGATGGGAATCAGTCCGGTGGAGCGAGACACAGGGAAAGGATTAGAAGACTTCCAGTGGGATTCGAACCTGCGATCAACTCTCCTAAGCACTGTTGTTGTCAAAGGGACGAGCAAGATAGCATGGCTGTCGGCCAGGCCACCACCGCGAGCTTCTGCAGCAGGGTTGTCTTCTGGTTCCTGACAGTCACGTACATGAGTCAGCAACCTCAAGGGACCTTGCCACAACTAGACACAGCTTTTTGACCGGGTTGTTGATTTGTTGTTGATACATTAGCACCAAAAAGAGGAAGCTTCATCACTCCAGCTCTCTTCACCTAGACGTATTCTTGCCTTCTCAACCCTGTACTTCCAATGTTTCCTCTAGATTTTTATTTGAAAGTTATTTTTTAGCTTTATTGCCTATAAATCCTTGTACATTCGAATGAGCTATTTGCATGTCAGTCTCCTATCATAGACTGAATTTCCTGAGAAAAACTAATTTGTTTTTTCTTAGCTTAGGCAACTCTTGGCCCAACTCTTGGCACATGGTAGATGTTCTATAAATATGTTTGGGGGTGTTTGGGGTTTTTTTTAAGAATGAATAAATGCCCTATTATGTTCCATTTGGGAAGATGATGTATATGACATAAAGGTCAGTGCCTTCTTAAACTGGATGTGAATTTCTAAATAGAGGGTTATATTTGGTCATTTCCCCCTAAGGATTCCTGTGGAGCAGGCGTGGTGAGGACAGACTCACTGCCTCTAAGCAGCAAGTCCCTGGGGAGCTCGTCTTTGAGAAGGACAAAGCGAAAAGCGCCATCACCGCCCTCCAACGTGCCCTTGCCTCAAAGTGATGAGAATAGCCACATGACAGGTAATGGTCCTTTTTCTGTTAACATTCACTGCAGATTGTGTTTTATGAAATATAGACAGTAAACATTA
>NW_022103900.1:10055350-10099511 GCF_000313985.2 Echinops telfairi
TTTAGTCGTGTCTGAACTACAGTGTGAAGTGGCTCTTAGCAAGGTTGGGCTTATCTCTTTACAAAATAGCTAAATCAGTTATGAAATTGTTTCATTTGAAAGTGTGATTTGTTTTTAAGGTGTGTTGTTTTCTTTCTTCTAACCCTGCCTCCAGTAGAAGCACCTCCTACAGATAGCATTTCGGAAGCAAGCTCTCCTGGAGAATTATCCAGCCCAGGTACGATACTTATGCTTTACATCCCGTGATTACTGAGGGGAGAACTTTGGTCACAGTTAAAGAACGAATCCAATTATAATACTCTGTGTGAAAGAGACACAAATCCCCTAGCTTCATTTCCCAGATTTTCCCAAATATCCCATGTATCCTGAAATCAGCCCTTCCACACCCGTCCCCACCATGGGATAAAAGAATGAAACTGACATTTCCAGTTCCAGAGTGATTCTGGAATAAATTCCCCTTAAGATCATCTGCTGTTTCTCATACAAGGTCAAGCTAACATTTATCAGCTTCCTTCCCCAGAGTAAGTAGTTCTGGGGGTAACAGTGAATTGTGCATTGAGCTGCTAACTACAAGGTCAGCAGTTTGAACCCGTCAGCCACTCTTTGAAAGAAAGATGAGCCTTCTGTTCTCAGAAAGACTTACAACCTTAGAAGCCCGCAGGGGCAGGTATATTCTGTCCTGTAGGGTCGCTCTGAGTTGGAAGCAACTCAACGACAGGTTCTCCCCAGAGTAATGACACATCATTGCTAGAATGGTCCTTTTATGTTATGCTTAGAAGAAAATTTCTTTTTCTTTTTTTTTTTAAAGAAAATTTCTTCTGCAATTGTCCTACTATGAATTCAGAAGGAACTTCAGAAAGTTCATGTGAAAATCCCATTAACTTTTCATCCCATTTTCCCACAAACTTTTGAATGCACCATTCTTGATATGCACTATTTCAATGGTGATGTTTTATTATAATGAAAATATGTTCTGTTAGATGACCCTCATTTTAGATTTTCTTCAAATAAATAGAAATCCAGTCAAATTAATTTAACATTTTTCTAATATTTTCCACAGTAACTACTTAGTAACTACTATATTTCTTATTCCTTTCATGTAAGCTATCTATAATTAACATAATAAATGAGTAATACCATACAAAATGCTATTATGACTAGTATGGGAATAAATTGATAGGTATGAAAATTGCCTAATATATCAATACCTAATTTTTATCATTTATATTCACTAGTCCTGAAAAATTTGAGAGGCAACCAAGTGCTCCTCAGTTTTAATCTTTAAGTGATGTTTAGGAATTTCCCACACACGAGCTGTAAAAACTTCATGGAAAAGTGGAAATAAAGATCATTTTTCCCCATGAACTTTTTAATACCCTTTATGTATAATTTATTGAATACCTCTTGCTCTCTAGGTATGGACCATATTTTACAGTATTGGTTTTGATTAGATTTTCTGGTTTTGCTTATATTATTTTTTAACAAACTTTACAGGTACATAATAATTTTTTTTCTTACATGATTTTGTCCAATTTTTCAGTGGAGCCCTAGTGGCACAGTGGTTCCATGTGGGGCTGGGATCTCTACAGTCAGCTCTTGGAAACCACTAGCTGCTCCACCCGAGGGAGATGGGGCTGCCTGTTCCCACAGGCAGATACAGTCTTGCAAGCCCACAGGTGCACTTCTGCCCCGTCCTACAGGGTCACTATGAGTTGGCATCAACTCAGTGGCAGTCAGTTTCGTTTGGGGCCTGAGGAAACGTATATAAAACTGAAATGTTACAAAATAAATTTAGATTGTACTTTAAAAATATTTTGAAGGTTTCAACATGAAACTCTGCAGTTGTTAAGTCTTGCAAATACTGCAATAAAATTTTGGACAGTCTGGGTTGTTTGCAACAAAATATTCTTCCTTTAAAATTTGTAAGGCTGAGATAATAATATTTGTGATATGACATTTGCCAAAGTTGTTTAACTGCATTGCTCACAACCCCCAACCAATTTCTTTGCTTTATAGAGCTAAACGTTGGCCATCTGATAAGTATGTTTAGATAACAAAGCAAAATTCAACATTTTCAAAGTTAAGGAAAGCCAAAGTTAAGCCAAAAATCAATCTATGAAAACGTTCTTGGGTAATTAATTTTTTTTAAACCTGCCATTTCTGAGACATTTTAATAATAATATGCTTTTCAAGCTAATAATTTATGATATTTAAGAATGACTACATATCTATCAAGTTACAAAATTCTGGAAAACTAATTTGAAAGAATATCAATTATTTAAACATTAAGAAATTCAGGCTGATTTCTCAATAAAAATCATTTATCTCTGAAAATAATGGGAAAGGATAGCAATCAGTAATTGACTAAATGTTACTTCAGTTCATATAATTTGTAAGACAACTTAATATTGAGAAGGCTTTTATAAATTACATTAGCATCTAAACCAGCATTACTTTACCTTTTTCTCAAAATAGGGTCTTAAATTATATAAATTCTATATGCCATTATAAACACATATTACATACACATGTATACAATGATTACTTCACATTTGATACTAATGCATGATTTTCCAACTATTACACACATTTGAAAACAAAACTCAGTGCTACCGAGTCAATGCTGACTCATGGAAACCCTATAGAGCGGGGTAGAACTGCCCCTCTGTGCTTCTAGACTAACTCCTTTCAGGTGTAGAAGGCGCCATCTTCCATCTTCCTCCTGCAGCACACAAAACAGTTGGTGCTTTCTAACTACTGACCTTGGAGTTCGCAGCCCAGCACCCAGCCACCCCACCACCAAGCTTCTCTACATCCTAAGGAGGGACTCCAAAAAGTTCATGACAAAATTGCATTCTCATTTAGGTCCATTTTTACACCAGCTTTTTGAAGCCCCTTTATATGAAAATTCACTTAGACTCCAGCTATTTAAAAACATTTCCTGAGGAATCTAATTATTTTTGCAAGAAAAATGCCGTTAATCTTCCCCAGTTTTAAAAAGGAGGAACAAACAGCATTCTTTGACATCTGTACCTAAAGATAAAACTTTAAAAATGTATATTTAAATGCTCTCAATATCCTTCAAGCATTTTTATTAAATTTTATAGATGTACCAGTGACTATAATGCTATAACTCATTTTTCCTTCTCATGATAAAATGCAACCTGTTCAACTGTTGTTCTATAAATGGATGTGTCTAAATACACTTCAGTAAGCCCACAAACCTCGTTCTGTAGGTTTATTTTCAAAACTTGTCTTGATAGGAACTATGAGTACCGTCTACTTAGGGTGTCTCCTCATTTACCTTGCTGCAGATTGTTGTCAGCACGGAGGAATCATGATAAGATATGTGTTTATTCAATGAAATAGCAACCATAATTATTCAAAAGAACCACGTACGCATTGATAGGGTATGACATTTAGGATACACAAGAGAAGGAAAAAGATGGACAGCATTGAACATGGAGGATGCTTCCATTTGTGTAAAATAACCGACCAAAAAGAGCGGGGCAAGTGCCAGTCTGCATGTATGCTTATGCAAGTGTTGGACTGCTAGCTGGAAGGTCGGGGCTTCAAGCCCACCAGGTTGTGAGTCCGCGGAGGCCATCTGCTCCGGTGAACATTTGCAGCCTGGGAAACCCCGCACTGATAGGGCTGTGATGAGTCACGATCAACCCAATGGCACTGGGTAAAATTTGTGCACTGTTTTCTAGTAATATACTGGGAAAAACTTTTAAAGGGCATTGGCTCTAAGAATGTGGGTGATAAAAATTCATTTTGTGGTATCATAATCACTCTGTTGGTTAGTAAATTAATCTGTTAAATCATATTTTTTGTCAGTAATGCCCACACGTAGATTATGTATGAACAGGGCACGAGGATTTTGTGGTTGGCATAAAACCATGTACTGTGTCTATTATTTGCATAAAAATACAGCAGGTCAGTTACTCTTACGCCTGATTGCACATTAAATCTGCTCGGTCTTACCTTCTGAAGATTCTGATTAATCAATGTAAGGTATGAATACCATAGTTTCAAATAATAAGGATAACAAAGTGTAATAAGGATGGATTCGGCTGTGCTGACTTTTATAGCTAAAATAAAATTTCGTGTTCTTTGGATTTTCATTTAGGAAGACTACTGGCTTGGGCATAGATATCAATTAATTGAGAGAAATAGTCTTAAATATTTCATTTAAAGTTGGAGTGTACATAATCTGTTTCTACGCTGAATGAGATCTAAAATGACAGTTTATTATTTTTAGAATTGTATGTCTAAAATAATCTGTTAATATGATTATCCACTGTTGAAAAGTAATTCATTCTTAAATCAGAATTTAAGAGTCCAGTTAATTATTTCAAGAATTCCTCCCTTGATGGGATGAATGAGACAAATTAATATTTAGTATTGTATCCACATTTCTTTGTAGCTGGAATCAGCTCTGATTATAGTCTTGAAGAGATCGATGAAAAGGAAGAACTGAGTGAAGCGCCTAAAGGCGAGGCTGGAGATACTTCTCGGAAGTCAAAAGATAGTCCTTTTGCATCTGCTGATGTAACCAATGCTGTGAAACATGATCCCGACTCGGCCCTTGGCGGTGATGCTGCAGAGACCTCTCAAAACTCCAAGGAAGAACAACAAGAAGCTAACGACCCAGATGGACAGTAAGTAGTCTCTGTGCACCGGAAGTGTTAGTTGCTTTAACTAATCCTAGTCTTCTGAAATAGAGATGTTATATGTTTAACAAAGAGGACCAGCACATTGGTTTTAGAGTCACTCCAGCACTTTTACTATCATAAAAATCTGCATGAATAGTCATTTGTGATTTAGTATGTAAGCACGGAGCTGTAGGTAAAGAGAATGAGTTTCAGTAGTTCTATTTCCCTCTGTGTTATGTAAACCAAGCATGTCATTAAACCATATGACTCAAACATTTGGCTTCGTTTGCATTTTGTTTATTGCCTGGTATCTAGTTGACGTAAATTAAATGCATTTACTTCTCAACTTTCACCACATAAAATCCTCCAGGATTCTCAATGTCTGGTAAATAAGCACAATTCTACTTACTGGAATAGGCTGTGAACGAGCCAGTATCATTCTGATGTAGAGACTAGTTGCCCCCACGTACTCAATGCATCATCTAAGGGGAAAGTGAGAGAGAGGCATGTGGACACTATTGCTCATAGAAACTGGAGACTAGAAGATAGTCTGCTTATATTGAGTTTCAGATGCCACACAAAGAATAAAAATAAAATCAGTGAAACAAAATAAACCACCTTTATCAAACGTGTGCACTGATTTGCATGGCATCACCTCCAATAAACTACTCTCTCCTCAGGAAAGGCATCAGTGAGGTCAGGGGCACCCTGTGACCACACTTGAGCCTGCCAGATCCAATCTAAAGGGCATCATTTAGTTTCCTCTAAAAATAAGTCGAATACCTAATAGTTACCAAAGAAAACGTGTCCATTTTGCCGAGCTTTTTAGCTCTTCCTTTGTAAGAGGACTGTCGTATGATAGCTAAGGTTTTCAAAGCAATATATCCTCGCAGTTGCATTTTTTCCCCTTTGCTAGTATAAATTTCTAGTAATTGGCTGAAATGGAAGACTACTCTCTATCTGTCTTTGGAAATTATTGCCTGTTCTCCCATCGTGTGTGTGTGTGTGTGTGTGTGTGTGTGTGTGTGTGTGTGTGTGTGTGTGAATGATATCAGTAGATAATATATACTGCCCTGTCTTACAGAGAACCACACGTTGTGCTTAATACAAGCCATGCAGAGACAGCACTTGACAGTGTACAACCCCTGAAGCCATTGGGCTCAAACCAACAGAATGGTAAGTTACATGAACAATGAGCAGCAACACCTTTATAGTAACTATTTTTTTACTATTCTTCACAATTTATATATATAAACTCATTTAATTTTAATATTGACTCATTTCTTACCTGTCTCATTTATGATATATCTATCATTTATTCTAGCATTTTACAGATGATTGAGCCTTTAAAAAAAATGACCAAATCCTGCCACCCGTCAAGTGGTGGATCTAAGATTTGCACTCAAGCAATATTCCTCCAGTCTGCTCTTAACAGCCGTGTGTATTACTTATTTTACACGCCGCCCCCCCTCCCCCCGCCAAAAAACAAAACTCAGGATTTATTTGTGACCTCTTCTCTTTCTACCAACTCTACCAAAAACAAACCCCTGCCATCAAGTCAGTCAGATTCTGCAGGACAGAGTAGAGCTGCTGCATTTGGACGTTTCCAAGGCTGTAAATCTTTATGGGAGACGAAAGCTTCTTTTTTTTTTTGCCATGAAGCAGCTGGTGAGTTTGAACTGCTGACATTGAGGAGGCAGCAGACCAACATGTAACTCACTAAGCCACCAGTTCACCTTCAATTTGTCTGTGTGATTTTCTTTTCTTGTTTTAGCATTTTATTGGGGGCTCAGACAGCTCTTATCACAATTTATTCATACATCCATTGTGTCAATCTCATTTGCATATATGTTGCCATCATCATTTTCAAAACATTTTCTTTCTACTTCACCTGTTGGTATCAGCCCCCTTTTTTTTTCCATCCCTCTCCCTCCCTTCCCCATGAATCCTTGATAATTCATAATTTATTATTTTTTCATGTCTTAAACTGACCTATGATGTCTCCTTTCACCCACTTTTCTGTTGTCCGTCCCACTGGGAGGGGGATATATGTAGATCATTGTGATCAGTTCCCCCTTTCTCCCCCCACCTTTGACTTACCCTCCTGGTATCGCTACTCTCATTATTGGTTCTGAGGGATTAATCTGTCCTGGACTCTCTGTTTCCAGCTCTTATCTGTACCAGTGTACATTCTCTGGTCTAGCCAGATGTCTGTGTGATTTTCAAGGAATAACCCATCTAATGAAGTCACTTTATTTCCAAAACCATCCCCAATTCAAGGTAATACCTATCCTTGCTCATGATACTGCTTGCTCGGTTTTTTTAATTTAAATCATTTCATTGAGGGGCTTGTATAGCTCTTATCACAATCCATACATACATACATTGTGTCAAGCACATTTGTACATATGTTGCCATCATCATTTTCAGGACATATTCTTTCTACCTGAGCCCTTGGCTTGCTCACTTCTGTCACGAGACCCGTGCTCATGTTTTCTTGGCATGGAAAACCTTTGCTGCCTATCCTTGCCCATGGACTCCTTGTCATGCCTTACCACTTCATTGGCTTTGCTGTTTAGTTACTAGGGTCCATGTACTTCTATATGTACTTGAATCCTCAACTAAATCCAAGAGTCTTGGATCAGAGAAATTAGATCTGATTTTGTGTTTAAATCCCATAGAGCATTTAGTAAAATACTGAGTATACAATGATAACTTTATAAAATAGGTACTATAGAATTGAATTTCTAAAAAAAAATTTTTTTAAAGACACTAAATCAATAGAAGATGAAATGTAATGCACAATGACTCCTGAAGCCTCAGGGGACAGCCTGTTATACTAATGGACAAATGTAGGTTAAAATTCTTAGAAATAGAAAACATGATAAAAACACACATGCATAAGACATGAACAATCTCAGTGTTAAAAACCCATGTGTCATTTCATGTGTGTAATATGTATATCAGTTAACTTAAGTATGTAATCCTTTACTCATTTTCCTCCATAATTAATCCCATACTGACACACCTTATTAAGGCCCAAAGTATCTACTCTCCCTATTTCCCTTTTGATTCAGTTTCTCATAGCATAAACTATGATGACAGTGGCATTCCTGTTGAGAAATCTTGACTTAAAGCTGTCCGATCTTTTTAAAATCATAGTCAAATTCTTTGTGCTAAGATTTTGATATCAGTTTACTGCTAGAGTGACAAGTATATTTACATAATAATTAATTTGTACTTGATTTGCAAAGACCTTTGTCCCTATTGGTGATTTTAAAAACCAGTAGTATCTGTTATCTGCATCTATAATTTCTGAAGTATTTTCCCATTTTCCCACAGTCGTATGACTCAGAATCAACCTCATGACAGAGGGATGTGCATATTTAAATCATTATCTCATGATGTAGTTGTCCATGTCAATTTTGAGTAGGGGAAGGATGAGAGGACAAAAGCCTCCCTCTACTGGCCGTCTGTACAATTCCCTCCTCTGATCTTGAATTTTGATTACTTACAGTTCTTGGATCACACAGGCTGGTGTCCTCCTTTGTTGTAGACTTAGGCAGCGCATTATTGAGATGGTGATTGGTTGTAAGACAAGCCTTTAAAGCCCAGATGCTATTCTTAGAAATCCAATTTTAAAACCAGTACATTGGGGTTATTATAGGGATGAAATTAAAAATATGTTTATCTACTTTTTTTTAAAAAATGGTTCTATTGTGTAAACTAGGAGATCCCTATCCCACCCAAAACCAGACCCATTGCCATGAGGAGATAAAGAAGTAAAAAAATAAGTAAAATGAAAAATAAAGGAGAGAAAGAAGTATGTTTAGGCTTATTTCCTGATGATGCCCAGCACCATTTCTTTTGTTCTTTCATTACATATATATAATGACATCTTTTTCATATAGATATTAAAAACGAGTTGTGAACTGAGAATACACGGGGGCTTCTAAAAAGTTCATTTGAAAGTGGAATGAAAAGATCATAGATTAAAAGAGAAAAAAAAGAATCATAGATGTGTTTTCCCCCATAAACTCTTTAAAGACTCCCTCAGACATCAGGAAAGGCAGAAACGTGCCTCTTCCGTAGTTGCTAATTAAATGAGTCCTTAATTTTCTAAATCACAATAGTTGATATTATTAGACAATGAGAAAATTTCGTCATAAAGATAATACATCGTCTGATGATATGGTCTACTTTGAACTGTTTTGATGATTTTTTTATGATACTTTGGATGAAAGTTCACACCGGAAATCAGTTTCTCTTCTAGCAAATTCTGTACCTATTCAGTGTCACTGGTTACGTTTTCACGATGTGGGCGCATTCTCACCATTTTTATTCTGGTGGTTCTGTTTTCATTAAGTTTGCTCCCTTGTCTCCTCCCCCACCCCACCTCTTTTCATCACCTCCTTGGTTTAAGATCAATATTGCTTGAACCTGTGTGTTCTCCTCTAGACGATCCTTCCAAGGGAACACAGTACTCACAGGTGATATTGTTTAGTGTGTGAGCCACTTCAGGATTTGACTGAAAGGTGACCACTGAGGGGCGTTATTCGGTTCCCAATGTGAAGAGGACCTCAGCGTAATCCTCTAGTGGAAGGGCATCCTCTATGTTGATCCAGTATGTCTGGCTTCTTTTTTTTCTCTTGGCATAGGGCTTGTTCTGCAGGATCAAGGAGGCTATGGTTTGTGTGAGTTTTTAGTCCTGTAAACTACAGGGTTTTTTCTTTGAGCCTTTGGCTGCCTTCTTTCATTTTGCACTAGAAAAATACAGACCAGTAGTTGTTATGCCTATTCTATTTTAAAAGTATAAAAAGCGTATTACATTTTAAATTATATGTTTGCTTTAAGAACCTTACAACATAATATAATGTTAACTACCATAGGTTAATTGTAGGGTTAGCAGTTCAAACCCACCAGCTGCTTCATGGGAGAAAGATAAGACTTTCCCATCTTTTTATAAGCATTTATAGTCTCTAAAACCCTAAGGAACAGTTCTTTGTCCTCTAGGTCACTGAGTTGTGATCATAGTGTCTGTGTGGTTTTGGAACCACAATCAAATAATTGGTAATTCGATAGGATATAAAAATGTGAAGACATTGTAAAACGTTTTTCATAAGTTTACCTGGCAGCATGATTTTTTTTTCCTCCTGAATGGGTCTTTATTTAAACCTAGAAACTACTTTAAGTTACATAATCTAGGCAATAAATGTGATCTCCTCTTCTTACTGGTAAAAGTAGGCAATGATAAAACTATAGAAAATATCTGATATCCTTTCTTGTTGACTCTCAAGACACGTGACATTCACTTAAGAGATACAACTGCCATTTCTGAACAGGGAGAGGCACTAAGGGTGTGAACGTTGGGGGCTGAGGGTCCTGCTTAAGAGGTGCGTCTTCTGTGCCTGTGACCCAGAATCACAGCACTGAGAGCACGCAGCTCAGCACGGAGACACAGTGCACACGGAGCACCTTGTCTCCTTCCAGGTGCCTCACTCCAGTCTTAGCCGTCATGCTATTGACTGTCAGCTGTTGCTTTGGTAGCTTAGAGACAGGCCAATTATTCCCTGTATCTGGATGACTGAATTAGAACCAAGAGGGAAGGCAATGCAGGGAGAGGGAGATTGCTTCCTCCACTGGAGCTCTGACTATTGAAGAATAAGAAAGTTTTCCCACAGAGAAAAATCAAAAGCAACATGATTGTTCTTAACGGCGTTGAAATCACCCGTGTGAGGACCATGAAGAAAGTCTTCTCAAAGTCCTCAGCAGGGACACCTACTTAGCAAGAGCTCAACTTAGACTCTGCTTTTCTTTGAAATCTTAAAGGCCATACTGTCTGTTGTCTGCTGTAACTGCAACAGACATTTCTTGGCATTGCTTCTCTTTTAATGTAAAGTATGAAGCATCAGCACAATGGGGTTATAGAAAGGACAGTCAAAACGGAAAGTATAAGAGAGCAAAAAATCTACAGTTGGAATGTCTTGCTGTTGTGAACACAGATGGAAATAGGCAATCTTTACTTAAAAGTCAAATAGCTACCTTCAGTAGAGTGTCTGTCCTGGGCGATATCCCATCCTGTTAACGGGGTTACAGCATGCTATAAAATAGAGTAGCATTCTAGACCATCCTTTCACCCAGACGGCTTACCTGACACCGGTCGCTTAGATTCTATTGCCATTGCTTGCCTTTGTATAATTAGTGAACAGAGCATTACCTCTGGCATTTAAACCAAGGTTTGGGGGCGGCATACATTGAAGGTTTTCTTATATATTTAACTTTGGGATATATTTTTCTCTTAATAGATCAAAATGAAGTAATTCCCTTTCCATTGAAAACAGAAGATAATAAGGAAAATGGAGTGAGGAGGACAGAAATGAATGTAGCATATGTTGCCAAAACTAGCAACACAGATGTAAAAGCTGACCGATTATCCAACCATCAGGGTTGCAAAAGGGATGCTGCTGCCAGTTACACGGAAGATCACCTCGCAATTTCATCACTGCCAGATCAAAAGCTGAATCAACTCGCTGTCGAAAAGATTAAGATGCAAGATGCAGCAATTCAGACCACCCCTTCCTGTAACAGTTTTGATGCGAATCACCAGGATCCTGAGTCGTCTGACTTCAGAGTTGATGAAAGCGTGCAAACCTCAAATAATAGCAAATCAGCTCAACACTCACCCGCAGATCCACGAAATTCTGTCGGTACTTCAAGAGAATTCCAGAGTCAGGGCACCCTAATTGAACAAGAAGACCAGCCAATCATAAAAGATCCATATTGCATACCCATTAATGATGCTCTTGTGACTCCTGGGGTTGATAAAAATGCAAATGCTTCTGATCTAAAGAATTATCCGTTTTATAGACCTAAGCCAAAACCCTCGAATGAAATTACAAGATGTTATACGCCTAAAATTGGGATGACGACTTATAAAATCGTGCCTCCCAAATCCCTGGAGATAGTAAAAGACTGGCCGTCAGAAACCATCGAGTATAAAGATGGTCAGGACACGCATCCTTTAGGAAAAAGGCACACATCCGAGAATGTGAAGGAAACTGCGATCCAAACAGAAGATCCTGGTGTCTCTGAAGGCCCAGAGAAACCACAGCCAGACCCCAAACCAAAGCCTAACCTGGGCACAGAGCCCCAGGTGCAGAGGGCCAGGAGCACGGCCGCCGGGGCAGCCACTGACCATCTGAAACCAGTCCCCCGGGTGATGAGAGACACGGTCGCAGCTCCGTTTGCACCGAGCTTGGAAGATATAAACAGTGTTCTGGAGGCCCAGCTTAAGTCTAGGCTTTCAAACCCTCAGGGCAAACCGAGCTCCTTTTTCCTGCAAATGCAGAAACGGGTAGCCGGTCAGTATGTGACCTCTGCAGCTGCCAAGAGTGCCCACGCTGCCCCTCATCCAGCCCCAAAGGAAGCCACAAATAAAGAGGTGGAAAGGAGTCCGCCGCTTTCTCCAGAAGCAGATCCCCCTCGATTAAGGAAGACAGCCCACCTTCCCCCACAGCCCCTCCTGCACAAGTCCGGCGATGCCATCAGCAGTCCGAAGCCTGCTGAACCCTCGCCTCCCGCGGTCGCTCCGAAGCCTGTGCTTCTCCCGGCTAGCCAGGCAGCAGCCCAGAATTTGAAGACTTTGAAAACGTTTGGTTCGCCCCGACCATTCTCGAGTTCTGCTCCTTCCCCGTTTGCCCTCGCCGTGGTCAAGCGGTCGCAGTCGTTCAGTAAAACCCGTTCGGTCCCCAAGGAGTCCGCCGGGCCTCCAGACAGCCCTCGGGACGCGCAGGCCGGGCCCGTGGGTCCGAGTGTGGACATCCCGCAGCGTGGTGTGATTGACAAGGTAAGCCCGACTGTTCAAAATGACAACACGTTTGAAGGGTTAGCGGGAATATTGATAGGTGTGTGTAAAGATGTTTACATTCTGATTCCTCTGATCCCGAGCGACTGTCGGGAGACAAAGAAGAGCAGGCCGCAGAATCTGTTGTTTACTCTGAGACCCACAATCTTGGCCCTGGATGGCATCGCGACACTGAAGTCGTCGATATGCGGGCTGCCTGGGTGGCGCAGATGCGCAGGTGCTCAGCTGTTCAGCGGAACATTGTTGGTTTAAGGCCACCCTGAGACGCCTTGGAAGGAAGTCCTGACAACTGACTTCCACCATCAGGAGCCTTTGAAAACCCTGTGGAGAAAAAGGGCGCTCTGTCGGGCCCACACTCAGATTTGCCACCTCAGCTGCAGCAGAGCCAGTTTGGGTTTTGTTTGACCCATGCCCGTCATGATACCTTTGTATCATAGCATACTTTTTTTAAAATTAAACAATCATTTTATTGGGGGCTCTTACAGCTCTTAGAACAATCCATACCTCAATTGTATCAAGCATATTTGGACATAGGTTGCCATCATTATTTTCTAAACATTTACTTCCTATTGAGCCCTTAGTATCAGCTCCTTTTTCCTCCCTCCCCCACCACCCTTGTGACCCCTTGATAAATTATAAATTATCATTATTTTCACATCTTACACCAACCGCTGTCTCCTCTCCCCCGTGGTTTCTGTTGTTCATCCCCGGGGATGGGGGTTATGTGTCGAATGTTGCAATCAGTTCCTTCTTCCTCCCCTCTTCTCCCCACCTTCCCCCTCCCCACCTGGTCTCACTACTCCCATTCCTGTTCCTGGATTCCGTGTGTCATGAGCTCTTATCTCTGATCTGTACCTGTGCACATGCTCCTGATCTAGCCCACAGTGATAGGCTGGACTAGGGTCATGATAGTGGGGGGTGAGGAAGCCTGAAGGGAAGAGGAAAATTGTGTCTCACTGGTGCTATACTGCACCCTGACTCATCAGCTCCTTGTGACCCTTTTGTGAGGGCCTGTCACATTGTCTGCAGATGGGTTTTGGGTCTCTGCTCTGACCCCTCATTCTCAACAATATGGGGGTTTTGTTTGTTTGCTTTGGTTCTTCTGATGCCTGTTATCCCATCCCATCGATACCTCATGATCACACAGGCCGGTGTGCTTCCTCCATGTGGCTTGTTGCTTCTCTGCTAGATGGCAGCTTGTTTAACTTCAAGCATTTAAGACCCGAGACACTATATCTTTTAATAGCTGGGCACCATCTGCTTTGTTCACCACATTTGCTTATGTAACCATTTTGTCCTCAGCAATCGTGCCAGGAGGGTGAGCATCACAGAATGCCAGGTTGTTAAAACAACCTGGGCTTGAGCAGAGGCCCAAAGTCCACCCACTACCTCAGTGAATTGCTATATAAATATATGTACATAGGCCAATACCTCTATTTTTATGAATTAATGTATTTACGTATGTACACATCTGTGCTTATACGTCTATCCATACCTTTGCTTCCAAGATCTTTCCTCTGTTTCCTTTTACTTTCCTCCCGCCCCACCATCATCATAGCATACATTTTAATTTAAAGTTTCTTTGGTCACATGTTGGTACAATATACTTGATAGTTCTAATATACTTAACAGTTCTGGCTCCCCCCACCCCCACTCATGTTTTCCTTATCACCGCTTTTTTTTTGCTTTGCTGGATCTTTTGATTTTCTTTTCCAACTCAGTCATGACTACATAGTAGCAAAATAAATGCCTTTAATTAAAGGAGACATAGCATCAATGATCGGATAAAAATAACTAGCCACTTCTCCACTATGCATTTCCCTTCATACATGAAACGTTAACTCTCCAGACACTCATTTTTGTTTGAAAAAATTTAAATTGAAAACAGACGTTTCAAAAGAAAGTTAAACAAAATGTAATCTTTTTATTCCCCTGAATTGTTAATCTCATGACAATATCTACAGCTATATAGCCGTTGACAGTTCTTGGGTGTTGGTAAGTGTATATATGCTCACATACTAATCTAAAAGTTGAAGGTTCGGGCGTGCCCAGGAGTGCCTTGGAAGAAAGACTTGGAGACCTAGTTCTGAAAAACCAGCTGTTCAAAACCATAAGGAACACAGTTCACCTTTGACACACAGGAGATCGCCAACTCAACTGCTGCTGTTTTTTGGGGGTTTTGAAATCCAAATTAATATACTAATATGAGAGGTTGTTTACTTAGGGATTGCTCAACTGGGTGTTGTAATTAGATCAGTTCCGATAGTATCATAAAAGGAGAAGATGGAATTCACAGCATAAATCATAATAATCATATGCAGCTTTTTGAAACACTTAGTGGACTTTCACTCTGATAATGTTTGGAGAAACTTTTCATATTTGTGTCAGTCCCAGAAATATTTTATATAACTTTTAAAGAACATTCTTAGAATAACAGAATACCAGCCATATTGCCAAGTAAAAATTTTTTCCATGAATTCCAAGTAACATCATCAAAAAAAATTTTTTTTTAATATTTTATGCTTATTATGCTGATAGGATGTCAGGAAGATGTGTATGATATAGTGATTAATTCTTTACTTGGGAACAAAGTCTGCATTTTATCTTGGACTGGAATACCATTCCTAAACAATGGAAACTTAATTTAGATAACATTTTTTTTCAATATTGACTGGACTTTGTTTAGCTCATCTTTTATAAAGATATTTATATGGCGGTTTGAAAAAGAAAAAGAAAAAAAGTTGAATCATTTGATAACTTTGCCAGTTAAATCAGTTAATAAGTACTTCTTAAGTTTACCACATTTGGTTCCTCATTATTAACTTCTCTCTCCCTCTCTCCTTTTTTAATTGCACCTAATCTCATGGGAAAAGTAAAGAAAACAGGATAGTACTTAGGTCCTGTCACTTCCAGACAAACTATAAGCTATTCTGTATAGCATTCAATTTTTCTTTTACAAGAAAATATATTAGATTCAACTAATATTAAATTGACAATTGTGGTCACTTTGTACCTTCACAATAGTAATTTTATAAGCGAATATACTGGAACCATGGAAATGGGTTATTTATAATTGTGGGAGTTGTTGTTAAATTAGCTGTTTTAATCACATCCAAATAGAGGGGAAAAGTCAGCATTATTTAACTCAAACTCAGCACAATTCCCACTGCGTTCCTGAAACCAAATACAACTAGCATTCTTCTCCCATAGGAGCCCACAGGAATGTCCCCTCCCTCCAATCTCACTCTGTCGACAGACGATTCAGTGAGGAGAAGGAAGTGGCTGTCGCTAAGCAGTGTGCAGATACGGAGTGAGGCGTGTGCCATGGGCACGGAGGGCATGATGCCATCCTCTTATTTTCTTAGGGGGGGGTCTCCCTGCTCAAGCTTGATCAGCTCTGCCGGGGTCCTTAGTGCTAAGATCACTCATTTCCTGCGTCCCCTGATCTTGATGTTGCTTCTCCAGTTAGGCCTATCCCTATGAGAACACAAATTTGACTGGTCTTCCGGCAATTTTGCTCTCATCCCAATACCCACCCACTGAATAGGATTTAGTATTTTGTCACATGCACCAGACTATAAGATCTATATGGGAAAGAATCTTTCCTCTTGCTCAGGGTTATATCCTTTATGCCTCAGAGAGCCTGGATGTTTCTAGGACCCAACTGGTATTCAATAATTTGGAATATGTGGTGGAGAGAGAACTCTTCAGGAAGCTATGCTGATTTCTAACCATCACAAGTAATAAAGGGAGACATAGAAGAGGTTACTTGCATACCAGCCCCCCAAAATTAACCAAAACAAAACACCCTCCCAGAAGCATCTTCCCCATCCATAATACAACCTCTTTCAGGCTTCCAGGTCTGGACCACTCTCTTCTCCACCCACCTGTAACTCTTTTCTTCTCCTTGTGCAAGCAGTGCAGGGTCTCGGGTTCTCTAGTTCTGCATCCTCATCCTCTCTGCCACTGGTGCTCATCAGCTGACGTCCCCTTGGAAAGCAGTAATGGAAGTCACACTTCCCTTCCTGTGATTTGTTGATGTTTTCTGGTACACATTCTGGTGCTCTTTGGAAGATTAGAAGAAGGCTGCATGCTGAATTTACCTGTGTGGATTCATACTAGAAATTGTGTACAAGGGGTTTATTTGGGGACCTGCTATGTCTGAGGACAAAGGCAGTTGAAAGAATGATACATCATAATTGTAATTCCTAATCTCCCTTTAAACAAAAATGGGGGAAATATTGGTTCTATAAAAAATAGCTTTTAAAATTTAGATTTAATATTTTTCACACATCAAAAGAATGTTTTCGGTTTGGATTGCAAGCCATTTCTGAAACACGAGTACATAAATGGTGATTCTGAAGATGATGATCCTCCCCCCTCCCCGCCCTCTTAAATAGCCTGCTCTTCTCTTGGTGGGCATCTAAATATTTTGCATTTATTTTCATAGGAAAATAATTCTGTATATAATGAACGGAATTCCCAACTTCCATCTCCAACTGACTGCCCGTCACTCACCCTTACGAGACAAAGTTCGGTAACATTCCACAGCTCTGATCCAGAACAGATTCGACAGAGTTTGCTGAGTGCAATCCGTTCTGGAGAGGCTGCTGCTCACTTGAAAAGGGTAAGCTATCTGTAGCAGGTGGGCGGCAGTGGGTTTATTTGCAACAATATCAAGCTAATCGTTAAAGGGGAAATTTTTTCTTTTCCCAACTTTTGAATCTGAATAGGAACTATACTTGAAATTACTCTTTTGTGTGAGGGTCTTACTGAAGTGTCAGCTACAAAAGTTAACAGGTCTTACACACTTAAAAAGATGCCAAGTCTGTTTCCCAAAACATAGGCCAGGTGCAAAGCATGTATGATGTAATTATATATGCAAAGTGTGCTGGACTTCTAAGAAAGTAAATGAACTTAGAAAAATTCTTTAAAAGGAAAATACATCCCTCTTCCCCCCAACATGTACTAAAGATAAGAACAAACCCATAAGTTTTGGCCTTAGCTCCTGTAGCGATCTAAAAACCAAACACTTGCTCATGAGTCAGTGCCAGCAAATAGCAACCCTGTAGGGCAGAGTAGAACAGTCCCCTGCTGCCCCTTCCCCCCAGTAAGATGCCCAAGGCCCCAGGCTTTACTGAAAGAGACCACCAGGCCTTTCCCCAGAGCAGCTCATGGCTTCAAACCACTAACTAACCTTTCAGTGAGCAGCCAAGTGCTTAATCACTGCCCCACCAGGGCTGGTTTTAGTAAGAAACTTACTACTGTGGATGGATTTTTAGAGGGAAAATCCATGTTTCACAAAGCAAATAAACAATCGGGGAAAATCTGGAAAACTTCGGTATGACTTCGTGCAGTTCAAATCTTGATAATGCCCCTCCACGTCCTCTAGTTGCACACTGCAAATGTAGCGGAGACCATCAGAGAGGGGAGCTATTTCTCCTAAGGGCCAATGCCAAAGGCAACCCTTGTTGCAGAGAAATATTTGTAGGTGAGTTTCCTATTCCATCCCCTGCATCCTCTGAAGGAGGACGTACGTGGTGAAACCCTGCACCTGGCATCAGCATGTAGACTTCCTGGGGGCTGTAGGCTCCCCTGGGGGAGCCCTAGTGATGCTGTGGTTATGTGTTGGGTGGCTAACTGCAAGGTGAGCAGGTCAGAATGGCCAGTCACTCCGAAGGAGAAAGCCGGGGCTCTCAGAAACTCATGGGGGCATTTCTGCGCTTTCGAGTTGCTGTGAGTCAGCATCGCTTCAATGGCAGGGAGCTTGGTTTGGGGTTTTTGGAGTCTCTCCTGAAAGTCTTCCACCATCACTGCTTCCGAGTTCCTCATTCCACATGCTTGGGTCAAGTGCGTCAACAACCAGAAGGAAAGCAGTCGCTGTCGCACTGACTCCTGAGACTGTCCACGGTATGATTCTCTCCTCTCCGCATATTAGAAGCTATTTAGAGAAGAGTGAGTGATTTATTAAGCCAAAAACATTGAGCTTGACAGAAAAAAAGAACCTGTGTGCAACAGAAATTGAGTCTGTAAAGGAACGTGGAGGCTGCAAAGATAGATTGGAAAACAAGGGGCACCCTGAGCCCACACTGGCTGGGTTTGATGGCTCTAACTAGGCTCCTGTTACAATTAGTGGAATGATGCTTGAAGGCCAGGTTCCTCAGGATTTTGAGCTCCCATCTGGGACCCAAAGACGAATAAAGTGAAGCTTCTGCCTTCTGGCCATTCACCACCTAAGCTAGAGAAATAGTGCTCTTTCAGCTCCACAGGAGAGTCCGTAACAACACAGAGACTGATGAGGATCCCTCGGTGCTCCCTCGGCTACATACGCCTCACTGTCAGTGAGGTCATCGCGGACACCTGTGCATCACATTGGAAATGCCTCTTAAGCAAACAGAAATGTACAGGGAAGCAGCCACACGTCTGCAATGCTATAGGCAGTCATTTCATTTGTAAAATTCCCAGTCCTTCCAGAATGAGCTGGGTGAGAGTCAACATCGAAAGGAAGCCTTAAATGATGAGCCTAAAATTATATCCTGTATATTCCTCGGTACTTTTAGTTCCACTGAGTCTAAAATTTTCTCTCCTTCAGTAGGACAGTACTGCTAGCTTATGAGTCTAAATACTGCCAGTTCCTAATTTTTTTAGTGAAATTCTGTAGTTCATTTTATTTCATTAAAAATGGACATGGAATCTCTTAACCCTATAATGCCTGAATTGTTAATTTCAGGGGGAAAATTGTTTTTATTCTTTACTTTCATAGTTATCAATATATATTGATATATGCATTTAATCGAATGTTATGAAAACGTCACGCTCAGCGTTATAAGGTTAAACTTCACACTATCCACATACATACCCAAAAAAATGGCTTACACAGTAGTAGAATTGGACAAGTTCGGCCCAAGTCCAGGCAGAGTCTAAGTCCATGGATCACATTTTAAGCTGGAGGATTTTTCTGACGCCCGTGGCCTCAGGAGGCTGATACACCCTACATTGGTAGAATACCAGAAGCTAGCGGCTACAAAATAGGATCAAGGCATTGTTGGCAGGCTAGATGGTAAGTCAGATGGCAGGCTGCTGTTGGCTTCCAAAATTAGCAGGCAAGTTTTAACAAGCCTACAACAACCCTCCATCCATAGCCCACAGGTAATCACAAATGTGATTTTTAAAACTTTTATAATTGGCAGGCCATTGACTGAACTCCAAAGAACCAGAGGTTAAGGGCTAGATGCAGGATCCAGGCCCAGCAAAACACAGGAAAGCTTTTCCACTGAGTAGGAAGTAGGCCACACCCCCAAGGAAACATCCTTTCAATTGCATCATGGCTGTGACCTGAGTAAGGCCCATTGCCTTCCACCCTAATCTTATAACTGGTTGACTGCCATTATGGAGTTAATTGCATTGTGTTAGTTTACATCATGGGAGATTAGTGAGTCGTAACTGCCAAATCACTGAGAATCCTGGCTCAAGCACACTACCATACAGTGAATTACAATTCATAGCAACACAGTAGGACAGGGTAGAACTGCCTTAGTGAGTTTCTGAGACTAATTCTTTACGGAAGTAGAAAAGTCTCATCTCTTTCCCCAAAAAGTACCTGGTGGTTTTGACCTGCTGACCTTGCAGCCTAATCAATGGGCTAACTGCAGCCTAATCAGTGGGAAACCTCTATGCCACCAGAGTCAAGTTGACATAAAATCTATCACAGTAATGCAAGCATAGGTAGTAAACTACTTTTCAAAGTAAAGCTGTAGTTATAAAGATCACAGAAGTAGTAGCCTGGGGACTGTGAGTGAAGCGTTATTGTGTGCTTGTTAAAGGCTTGGTGGTACAACGCTAGGAGTAGGGTAGGGCAAATTAAGTGCTTACCTCAGGAATACAACTGAAACTCAAAGCGTCAAGATAAATATTTAAGTGCAGCGATAAAGAAAAGGCTCGATTTTTTTAGATAACGAAAAGACTCCTAGGGTTCTAAAAGCATTCTTTCCCTTAGCTTGGGGAGTAGGGGATGGGTACATTTGCTTCCATCCGGCTGTACATTATACTTAGTGCATGCTTCTTTGGCTCTATTTTTAAAGAATTGTGAGGTGAAAATGAACACAAGCAGACTCTAACTTCTTGTGGTTTTTGCTTTTAAGTTCCTTATTTCTGTTCTGTATTGAACAATTCTCCTAATTTGTTTTAAATCTTGATCATTCTTTTATAGAACACTACTTACATTGCCAAATAAAATCGGTAGTGATTTTTGACAGTGGATTTAGATTGTTCATCAGAAAATTGGCTCTTTGCTTGCCTACATCTTGGCACCCAAATGTTCAATTTAACTCCAGGTATCAACCTGCCTTATGGCTGTGGTTTTTACAAAAGCTATTACCCATCATTATCATGGTTAGTTCAGATTTGAACAATTATCTACTAGATTGCTCTCATGTAAAAATGGACGTGCACCCCCTTTTTTTCATGTTTCTTAACAGTTTTTCCACTTCTTAGCTCCATGTCGTCCCAGAGTTTAATCATTTCTTGTTGTAAAGAGTTACTAAATCTAGCTCAGTATTCTCTAAATTGTATTCGATGGTGGGATTTATATGAGTCAGGAAATTTTTTAATGAGAATAAAACAAAATGTGAAACCTGTAATTGTTGAACCTGTGCTGATACTGAAACTTCTTAGCTTTTGGTACTTGATACTTTGGTACTTTGGTGCTTGAACTTCTAAAAATCTAGTTATTACACAATTCAAAATAGAACATAGATTTATTAAAAAATGAA
This sequence comes from Echinops telfairi, assembly GCF_000313985.2. NCBI lineage: Eukaryota > Metazoa > Chordata > Mammalia > Afrosoricida > Tenrecidae > Echinops > Echinops telfairi. The sequence goes on from NW_022103900.1 coordinate 10,076,644, forward strand.
CATCTGAAAACAAAAGAATGTGATATTTAGCATGTGACGCTGTTTATTTCTTTATAATATAAAACACATTTTCTGCTAGATTGAGTCGTGCAGAGAAAAAAAACGAGATATGTCAGCCAGACTCTTGCTTACTTTGCTTTGTTTATCGGCTCTCTCCCCTTTCCCTTATTTACTTGGTTTGAACTTGATCAACCAAAGCCTCTCATGGTACCTGTCTAGCTTGACAATTTTATTTTCCTTTTCACAAATTTATACTGTTGCTAGGCAGAATCTTTTGTGCTTCAGTTCTCCTGCAAAAAGGTAATTTGCAATAATAATCAGCAAAGTGTGTGGTTATAAATCTAAATTAGTTAAATATTTATAGATAAAATAATTTTCTTAAAATATATTTATTTTGTGTGGTCTATATGTGCATATATGTAATATGTTATAGACAAACATATAGATGCATAGTATGTTTTATGTATAATATCAACAGTAATTGCATTTTTAGGGTTCAGAATCCAAATGATTTTTTCTTTACACTCTTTTTAATCAGGCTGGAATTTCAAGCTTTGTGAAATTCTCGTTTTGATGCTTTCCGTTGATTTGATGGCAGTTGGTTTGGCTGTTCGGCTATAGTTTACTTATAAATAAAAGACTTTTACTACTGAATTTTGGAAGTTAGGCATTCACTGAAAACAAACAACCCCTATGTGGTGCCATAGTTACAGCGCTCATCTGCGAGCCCCAAGGTTGATGGTTAGAAACCGCCTCCTGCTCCATGAGAGAATGGGGTGGCTGTCCGCTTCCTCAAAGATTGCTGCCCCAGAAACCTTGAGGAGGAGCGGTTTGACTCCTGCAGCCTCACTGGGAGCAGAATTGACCAGTTAGGCGTTTTCATGATGTTAAGGTGTTGCAGTCAGAGATTTTGTGTATATGTCATCTATATGGGAACATTTTAAAAACTAATGACTTTTTTCTTATACATAAGGGGTCACTGAGAGAGCACGTTCAGGTTAATGCAAGTGGAAAACATTGTGGCTTCTGGAATGTATTTTATTCTACCACTTTTGCCAAGGGAGAATGAATTCGGGAGTCAGAATTAATTTAGCTAAAAGTGCTCTTTAACAGCTTGCCCCGCAGTCTGCTTGTGCGCTTGCTCTTTGTGTTGATGTGGTGATTTTGTAAAGACGATGCAAGTTAATGGATTATTCAACTTGTTTGTTGTGGAAATAACAACGTGCTCATTTTTAATTTCATGGGACAGTGAGCATTTATTCTTGATGATTGAACATTTATTGACTCCTAAATACTACATGTTAGCATTTGCAGTTAAGAAAAAGTTAAAATGTAATTATTGACAATGAGACAGCTGTCCCCTTTTAAATTGATGAGTGCAAAGTGTGTTTGTTTATTTACTTCCCCTTAGGTTACCATTCCAGCACATACAATATCAGTGAATGGGAGAGCCAGAGTCAGCCATCCCACAGCTCCTGACGCGGAGGATGGCTATTAGATGCTGCCTGATAAACTGCCCTTGACCGCCTCCACTGCACACACTGACTTGCTACTAACGGAGAATGTTCGCAAATGTATATTCAGATATGTACTAATATATTGTCTAGTAAAGTATAAGAATTTTCTCTGTGGCTTTTACTGCCAAAAGAATGAGAGTTTATAATTTATAATGGTTTTGTCTTTTGGTCTTCTTTGCCTTAAGAACTGAATATGCTGCTTAAGAATGTAAGACAAGGTGTAAATGACGTTTCCTTTTTTAAATGAGAAATCACCTTTTATTGATTTTTTTGTTAGTTATTGACACATACTCGACGATGGTGACTTGGACAAAAGAATAAGTTAAGATTCGTAGACTTATGTTTGTTTGACATGCACATTGCTAGATAAACACATTTGGCATTTGTTGCCTCACTGTTACTGTTTAATTGGAAACATAAGTTATCATAAAGTCTGTTTTGTGCTGGAAGAATGATCCAGAAAATTAGTAATATCAAATAAGTGTATTCAGTTCAGCAGTTATTTTTAATTGTAAATCAGTTAGTATGCAAGATGTTATTTGTATGTTTTTTATGTAATTGCAAGATCACTGTCAAATTCACGGGCTGCTCATTGTGGATTAATATTTTATTAACACGGAACACTTTGTTTTTTAATCTTTAGAACTCAAATGCACAAGGAGACTTTTAAATGTTTTCTGAATATAATGACGACATTATTGTCACCCAGCTATTACACATGCTATGTGCCAGAGCCTTAAAAATCTTCCTGTGAAAATGTTGATATATTGTGACAGTTGTCTCACATTCAGTATGTAGAGAGGAATAGGGCTTAGTTTATGTCCATATTGGAAAAATTTAAAGACTCTTTGGAAATTCAAGAAATACTGGTTTTAATTCACATAAAATTATAAAGTTATTATGCTAATATGTTCAGATGCTGATAGTCTAAATAATAATATATATTTACATTAAAGCTCAAACTTAAGGAAAACAGTGCCTGGCTTGTTGACGTATATTCTGTGTCTAGAGTGTGTTGGCGTTTTAGCCCTATTTGCTTAATTGTTCGCTTCCTCTAAGAGCTGGTATGACAAATGGAATTTGCAGTAAAATAGGGTTTCACTAAAGCTACTGAAATATCTGCCTCTTTGGAACATGTGCTGCTTTTTTTCCTCCTGTTTAATAAAAGCAAACGGTATAATTGGATTGCCTTGTTTTTTAATGTATTAAATGTCAACTAGGCTACTTCTGTATCTCACCTCATGAACACTTCTCTATCAGCCAGACAAGTAATAATAAGATCTACTGGTTATCAGGGCTCCCTCATTTACAAAACATATGTGTATTTTCTCAGGTAAACTTCTCAAATCTTTGGGATAAAACCCCAAACCAATCCCACTTCCATTGAGTGAATTCCAGCTCCTAGTTACCCGAGATAGCCTCATGCATTCGATTTACAGCTGCACAAATTCTCCATCAACTAAGGGTCAAATCCCCAAATCGAATCCACACATTGGTTCTGACCACAGCAGCCCATACAGGGTTCTCGGGGCTAAATCTGTGCGGCTGCAGCCAGCTTCGTTTTTTCCCTCAGAGGCACTGTGGACTTTGAACTGCCAACCTTGCAGTCAGCCGCCCAACTCAAAAACACTATGCCACCAGGGTTCATTAACAACTAAAACTCCACTGCCATTGAGTCGAATTTGATTCATAACGGCCCTGTAGAATAAAGTAAAATTGGTCCCTGGGCCATGGGGCTTATAAATCTTTACAGGAACAGATAGTCTCATCCTTCTCCGGAAGAGTGGCTGATGGATTTGAACCACCAACCCTGCAGTTCGGTATCCCGACCCAGAACCTGCTGCAGCACAAGGCTGCTGTGGGTGAAAAAGCCAAACGTACTGCCATCAAGTTGATTCTGACTCTCGATGTGGGGCCCCTGCCTGTGGTTTCTGAGGCTTTGTCAATCTCTGTAGGAGCAGACAGGATCATCTTTCTCCCATTGAGAAGCAAGTGGGTTTGAACTGGGACCGTGCAGTTAACAGCCCAATACTTACCCAGATACCATTCTAACCTACTGGAAAAAATTCAGAAAACTTCATACCAAGTGTTGTAGAATATGTGGATTAACAGAATCTTTTATAGACTCCTAGTGGAGATACAAATTGATGCTGTAAAAATAAAAAGAATTTTATCTTATTTAGCATTTGCCTATCAATTTACCTGTCTAGATTCCCTTCTAATCGTTCTCCCTTCTGGACCAGGACCCATGAAAACTTCATCAGCGGGAAGCCTCGCCTTCTGATGTCTGGCTGGGTCTAGCCAGTGGGGGTGTTGACAAGTCCTCAGAGAGGGAAGGGGGTGAGGTCAGCACTTTGGAGGAGAGCCTGCCTCTCTGGCAGCCTGTGGGGCGGCTGAGTTCTGCGGAAAGCGAGGGGAAGCCGTTCGTACTGAGTCATTGACCTCTAAAGCTGCAGCTGCCTCCGGATCCCAGTAATCACTTCTGTGCCCTGCCTCTTCGGAGCGCTGGTTTAGTTAGGCCTTCTGCCCTGGCTAGTTTGAGCAAGTTCCATTATCCTGTGAGAGTCATTTTCTAAACAGTCCTCCTGCTGGAGCCCACAGGTTCAGCCATACAACTCAGCACCTTCACTCCTAGGCGTGTATCCAGGGAAACCCAAGTCAGTGTGTTTGCCAGCAGACATGTTCAAGAATACTTGCAACACACAAAATTAGTACTAAAATCAACAACCCAAATGCAGTTGTCAGTTAACAAGAGGATGGATATAGATATAGACAGTTGAAAATGAAATACAGAGAGGGACACAACAGCATGGATGTGTTTCAGTGACCAAAGGTTAAGACAAATTTCTAGCAAACCAGAGAATGGAATCTACCATATGATTATTATAGAATCAAATATCATTTAAGCATGCCTATTTATGATACAACCATGTAAAAATAACACACGATAAATAACACTTTAGGAGTGTAGTTATCTCTGAGGTGGAGGAGGGAAGATAGGCAAAGAACACATAGGTAAGTTATTGCTAATAGTCTGTTCTGATTTGGTGAGTTTAGAGGGGTTCATTATACTAGAGATTGATTAAATGGAAATGAGTATAAAGAATGTAAAAAATTAAAGCAAACTTAAAGAGTGGAATTGCAGACTCAGGATTCCAAATTTATCCTCAAAGTAATCATCTGTGTTTTTTAATTGAACAGTAATGCCATGATAGTTTTACATGAACCTGACTGAGGTGGACCCCAGCGGAGACCCAGGACAAGATCAGATCCCTGACCAAACTCCAAGTGTGGGTTGATGCAGTCTGGTTCCAATGCCAGGGCCACAGGGTGTCAGAATGGGCAAGGGAGGCAATGACAAACAGGAATGAGAATCGGTTACAATATGGGAAACGAAATGTGAAGAATTTTAAGAAGTTTGATTGTATCTCTATAGTTTCTGAACTAATGCTAAGTGATATTGAATACTTCCAGCTTAGGTTTCAGTCAGCCTAATCATTACTGGCTGGAATTGGAAAGAAGCCCAAAGCTGGGACACTCCCTCCGAGTGATGGCTTAGCTTCTGCATCTGTAAGATCACTTATGGACGTCATGGCTCATAGTAGTTATATGAGTTGGTCTTGGTTTTTGAACTTGTTTTTATAGTATTATTAACAGATATAAAGGGGACATCAAACTGTAAAGGCAGAAGAAACCCTATTCCAATTGATAGTGTAAATTCTCACTGCTTGAATATCAATCATTCTTAAATTCAGAACATATGTCCACAATCTACATATCTTAACTATTTAAATTGTATTCTCCTTCCTGCCTTTATAATAATAATTTCAGCTAGTGAGTTTAATATTGTGGATTGACTTGTTAATCCCAGTACTCTATTTATACAATTATTTTTCCAACTTTATTTCCTAGTTTTATCTTGCCCTTCACCTCCAGTATAATTCAGGGTAGCCTATCTTCAGCGCATTCAAGCACGACACATTGGAAGTGCTCTAACGCTTCACGGTAGATCCACAACCACCCGGGACCTCCCCTTCCCCTGGAACAAGCAGCTAATGCTTTTATTCTCTGGAACTTACAATTTAAAGAAGGGAGCCCAACATTTCCTAGGCACGTATTACGAAAAACATCCAGGTTGTGGTGAAAGGTACACAATTGAGCAATAAAAGATTTCAGTCATTTCAGTATTTTGAGAAGAGATCTCAAAACGACGTCCAAAATTAAGATCACTTTTAGTACCCCTGGGACTTCAAGCTCACTCTGTCCAGCCTTGTTGGCATAGCGGGTTACATGTTGGGGTGCTAATGCAAGGTCAGCAGTTTAAACCTACCAGCCACTCCAAGGGAGAACACGTTTGCTCCCGTAAAGACGCACACTCTCGAAATCGCTCACGGGCAGCTCTGCTCTGTCCCCTCGTTGGGACAGGTCAGATTTGACCCAGCGACTGTGGTTGGAGGCAATGTGAAAACCATTTTATTTTTTAAGAAAATAAATCAGAGAAATGAGCTTGGCTTCTTGAAAATTCTCTGACAGCTATATTTTTTAAATCCTTGTCTGGATGAGCTGTCTGTAGAGCAAGCCTAAATTCATTTAAGTACAAATTTAAAATATGTGCCTCACATGTCTTTGATGGCTGAGTTACTGACAACATGCTAAGTATGCTTAGGGATGCCCAGCTAAGGTTTTTGCAAAGTGTTCACATTGGTCTCCTGGTAGAAGCAGGAGAAGTGGAATCAGGAGAAAGAACTGACTGTGCGATTGCGTTGTGCATTGGGATAATGATGGTTGGGTAAATGGACTGTGTTTCCTTCTCCCCACCACCAGGCTGTGGGTGCCACCTGTGGCATGATTTGAGGAACAACTGAGCTCCTCTTCAACAAACATGGTGCTTGGTCTTTTCCTTGCTTCCCCGAGTAGTTGTGTATCTCACAGCAAAGGTCCCTTGAGCATCATGGAGACTTGGCCTTAAGGGATCGTCACCACTATCATGAGTTGACGGGAGTCAGTTCCAGCTCCTGGCCTCCCTTCGTGTGTCAGAGTAAGCCTGGGCTCCTTGAATTTCCCAGGGCTGATTTTGCAGATGTAGATCCGTCACCTCGCCTTTCTTCCAAGACCCCTCCCTCGTGGTGAACTGACAGGGCTACCTTTCCGTGAACAGCCAAGCAGTCTCACAATTTGCACCACTTGGCAACTCCTAAGATGTAGTGAAGCAAAACAAGAATTGCTTTCCTGTGAGTCAGTGGTCATAAAGAAATGAGAAGAAACAAAGAAAAAGACATTATACCAAGCTGACTGCCCCATTCAGTGGTCCTGATATGAGATTCTACTTGTTCATCACTTGGAAGGGTACAGCGTGTCCCAGGCATATCAATGATGTGGCAGTGCAGCCAATAAGGCAGGGAGTAACAAGGAAGAGCGTGACTTTGCTCGATTGAGAAAGCAGGGGGAAATTGCATGTGAACATTCAGAGAGAGGTTAGATCTCTTATATCCGTACTGTATCTTCCCTTAGCACTTAGTACAAGCTTATTTCCACAATGATTCTAATTTTTAATTAATGACTATTTGCCTGCTTTGTTTTGTTTTCCAGGAAGACAAAGACTATATCGTTTTTTATCCTCCATCTCTAATTCACAAATAATAACAGCAGCTAACATTAATTTTGATCTTATTAAACAATTTATTGATATTGATTGTTACATGTGGTTCAAGTCAATTCTGAATCTTGGCAACCTCATGTGACAGAGCAGAAATGTCCCCACGGGAGTATCTAGACTGAATTTTCTTTTTTAAACAGTTTTATTGGCACTTATCCACATATAACACAATTCAATAGTTCAATCATATTTTGGTCACTTCACATCAGTTTCAAAAGATCTCATATTATGTTCTTAGCTGCTTATGTATTAGAACACTATTATGCGTCCCAGGACTCTATTGGCTGTGAATTTGGCTACAAATAAAATATTACCCCAGTGTTTGCTACAGATAAGCAGATAGGTAGGTAGGTATATTGATCGATCAATAGAGATAGATAAATAGAATTGCAATCCACACTGAAGACTGAGAAGAAGGAGGTGGTGGTAGAGGAGGAGGAGGAGGTGGTGGTAGAGGAGGAGGAAGAGGAGGTGGTGGTGGTAGAGGAGGAGAAGGTGAGAAAAATCAAAGAAACGGCCTGTTGGCTTAAATTTGCTCAGGAACCAAGGTCTTGGTTCCTATTCTATATTGTGCCGCAAATATACACAAATACATTAGAAGCAAAGAACTCTTCTTCAGAGTTTTAAAGTGGCTTCGAGCTTGGATATTTTGTGTAGGGAATTCATTAGTTGATGTTGAAAATGCTCATTAAGTGTCTACTCTGTGTAAAGCACTGACAGCTTCCCTGCTTCTCCATAATAGGCCTTTGTATCTCCTACAAACCCAAACCCACTGCTCCACGTGGACGGACAACCCCCTCCAGATTTGTACTGCTGGTGCATTTTAAATACACTTAATCGTTCCTAGCTTTCCTTTCAGTAGACATGGATGGAAAGCTCAAGATTTCAGTATAAAAAATGTGTGTGAGTGATAGAGAAGCGCGAACATGATGCGTATTTCTAAATGTGTTGCTGGTCCTCACGTTCTGCTTTGTAAACAGTCAGGACTGTTCAGGGCAGGAGAGGTTCCGTGCTTTTTTCTCTAACTAGAGAACAGTTGTATGTTTCATTGGTGCTATTGCACCCTGACTGGCTCGTCTCCTTCCTGCGACCCTTCTGTAAGGGGATGTCCAATTGCCTACAGATGGGTTTGGGTACCCACTCCACACTTCCCTTCATTCACAATGATGTGATTTTTGTTCTTTGATGCCCTTCAACACCTCGTGATAACACAAGCTGGTGTGCTTATTTCATATTGACTTTGTTGCTTCTCAACTAGATGGCCGTTTGTTTATCTTCAAGCCTTTAAGACCACAGATGCTATATCTTTTGATAGCCAGGCACCATCAGCTTTCTTTACCACATTTTCCTATGCACCCACTTTGTCTTCAGTGATCATGTCAGGAAGGTGAGCATCACAGGATGCCAGGTTATTAGAACAAAGTGTTCTTGCATTGAAAGAATACTTGAGTAGAGGCCCGATGCCCATCTGCTGCCTTAATACTAAACCTATATGTACACATCTATTTCCCTGTCATCATATAAAAGTATATTTACATATGTATATGCCTGTATTTAGACCTCCATAAATGCCCTTTGCCTCCTAGTTCTTTCCTCTATTTCCTTTTACTTTCATATTGTCTCACTATCATGTTCAGCCTTCATTTGGGTTTCAGTAATTCCTCTTGGTTACATTGCCCTTGATCAAGCCCTACCAGGCCACTAGCACCCTCCCCGCCATTGATTTTAGATCACTTGTTGTTCCCTTGTCCCTGGCTTTGCTAACACATACTTCCTTTCCCCTGCCTCCCATCGGTCCCATTGTTTCCTCCTCTGGATGGATTGTTTATCACGCCTATCTTATCTAGATAGACATGCAGAGACAATAATAAGCACAAAGCAAGACAAAGCAAAATAAAGCAACAAAAGCAAACAAAACAACAGCAATAACAAGCCAATGACAAAAAAAGAAAAGCCTATAAATAGTTCAAGGTCTGTTTGTTGACCTTTAGGGGTGTTTTCCGATGGAGTCTGATGGGGTGCCATGCAATGGGGACATTTCTGAAGTAGCCTTTTTCACAGGGGAGAAACCCATGCCCCTTCTCAAATTGGAGATTTCACCCTAGTGATTCTATTTCTCTATGAAGAAACAGAAAGCATGATGGGAATGTGACTTGTGTAAATGATCTCATTCAGGAGGCACCGAGGGGACAGACACTTGTCATTGCCAAGTAAGTCACATTTAAATTCCCTCAAGCCTTAAGAAATAATGTGAGGGAAAGTGCAAAAATAGCACAGTCATTCCTTTGGACCAAGTTGACCGGCAGGCCTCCTGAGAGAGCCCCAGCTGTGTGTTCATCTATATGCAAAGACAAATAATCAGAATCATCCATATTTGGCTCAAAGCCCTTTTCTATATACCAATGCAGTCATCTGTCAATACATTGTTTGCTAAGCCTTTCGATACAGACAGTGCCACCAGGCTCACTGCCTTGTTGCACAGCTACAGACACAGATTGAAGATGCTTCCCCCCTGCCCCCCCTCAATACAGAAAATTGCAAAAGCTCACAGCTACACTAGCCCAACCAGAGTGAAACTAGAGGCCGCTGTGTCTGATAGAAACCGTGGAGAGAATTGAGAGTGACAGAGTCGTGGGGCTAGGAGGTTAATGAGCCCATAGTCTTGCTCCAGGCAGAACTGGCCGGAACCATTCCAGGCAGATGACAGCTCAGCCTCTTGGAAACGGGAAAAGGGAAAAAAAATATATAACGTGCTTCAGTAACCAATTCCATTGTCTCAATGTCTTTACCCTCCAAGTTCTGAGAGCAGTGTAAGTCCACATTCTCCTCCGCTTAGTCTCCACGTTGACAGAGACATGGAATAATAAAGTGACAGACACGTCAAAGATGATGGGCATCTTAAGGATGGGTCACAGAACTGGTTTCCACCCTTTTGCAGGGAGCTCCGAGGAGAGAGCAATTAGCAAGCCAGTGCATTGTGGTTCTAGGTACAGTAATATTATAAGCTCATGATTCGTTGCCATAAAGCAGGTTTGCTCTTTATCGTGAGTCTGAATGGAATGTTGTCCTTGCACTTCATCACAAGAACCATAGATTGAGCAAACACTACCCTGGACGGAAGCATGTAATCAAAGACTCACCTTTTAAAAATGTGTGGGGTGGGAGGGAGCAAAGACTTATACAACTGGTACAAAAATACATGTAGAGCCCTCGTTTTGTTGGGGGGGGGGGTGTAGTCTTTTAATTTGTGCATACTTTCTAACAGATAGTACTTCTACGACTAAATCCCTGCCAGCCTTTGGCTTCTGGTAATTAGGAACGATGGGTGTGGTGGTTGCTTTCTATACAGATACAAACAGAAGATTTGGAGACCAGGGTTCAGCCCCACTGTCGATTCCATAATGTGTCTGGAAGGTTGGGGTGAATGCTTACTCTCTGAGCTTTATTGCCTCCGCCTGGAAATTGGACCTAAAGAGATTTACTTCACATTTGTTATAGAGGATGGAATGGGAAAGCCCTCGTCCCCAGCCCTTGGACAGAACCCGTATGAGGATAAATGTTAGTGGATTATGAGTGTGATCTGTCCCACACTACCTTCATGTCCTCTTCGCTCTTCCTTCTCCATTCTGAGAAGTGACTGAAAGGGGGAGAAACCTGCGGGCTCTGAGCATCGCTGGGTGAGGTTTCTGCTTCCATTCAGCCTTCCCTCTTTATTTCTGATCGCCCTGCGAGCTCCTGGCAGATCTACCTGGGGGCAGGAGTCAGGAGCAGCCCTTCGGATGCCAATTAAAACAGATGTTGGATTTTGATTTGACTTGAATTTCTAAAAATCTGAGCATGTTGCATTTTTTTTTTTTTGGTTAAGAACAAGGAGAGAATTAAGTTTCTAAAACACCATAGTCATTTTTAGAAAGCTGTGCAGAACTGCTTTGTGCAAAGAAAAGAGAACAATCCAAATATAAAGTATTTTCTTAGTTCAAAGAAATTAGTAGTAAGAGTAACACACATTCCCTGTGAATTAGGAATGCTATTATCTACATTATTTGAAACATTTAAATAACTTCTGGAATATGTTCTGATTATATAAAACAAGTGTAAATGTAAGAGACTTTAAACAAACAAACAAAACACTCCTAATTTTATGATCCAGAGACCACCACTGATAATTTTGGGGTATAAATGCCTTGTCTTTTCCAACACATCTCCAGAGAGGCAGTCCTGCTTTCTTATTCAAGTGCTGCCATTTCCTAATTGTTCTTGGGCACATCACTTTGTTTCTACAAGCATGTTACAACATCTTAAACCTAGCACCAACTCCATAAGGCTATTGCGATGGTACAAGAAACAATGCAAATACAACTTTCTATATTGTGTATGGACCGTAATGATTGGGCACTTAATGGCAGTTGTCGCTATTATCGTTATTATTTACATTCTATCTTAAATGGAAAATGACAAATGAGAGGAAATGAAGTTCCCCGGCAACTTATGGGGGCATAGGCTATTGGTGTCTGCAATACAGAAAACCCATCTTCCCACTGAACAGCAACAACGTAAGAAATATACTGAATGCAGTGGAGCCAGACGCTATTCTTGTAACTGCGCTGATGTGTGCAGGGGCTCTCAAATGCAAGAATGGACGTTTGAACCACAAAACGGCCAGAAGAAAGCAACGTTTATTTGGGAAAGTAGGAGAAGCACCTGACGCAGCAGGTGGGGATTCGAGTGAGTTGCTGCTGAATGAACTGTGTCTAGGGGTTTTTATCAAGTGTAGGGTACTTTGTCAGCATCTCTGAGCCATGCATTGAGCAATCTCAGGTCTGATCCTATTTCTCAGGTCCAATAATAAATTTGGACATCCTCTCCCTTCTGCTGATCTTGCCTGGACATGAACAAGGAAGTATGCATGAAAAGGTCAGTAAGAAGAGTCTTGGGTTTGATGACCATGAAGATTAGCCTCAGCCTCAGGTCTGAAGGCTGCAGGCCTAAGCAGATGATCCCAGGCCGTTGAGATTCCCCCTTCCAGCCTGCCCTCTCAGGCTTCCCCCTCACTCTGCCTGAGAGCTCTCTGTCTCCTATCCCTCACCAGGACAGACATTAACACTCCAAATGGTCCTATGAAACCAACATTATTATCATCATCACCCCTAATTAACAAATGAGGAAACTGAGTCAAAGACAATTTAAGTAACATGCGAAACTTAACAGCTAAGTGGCAAAGCTGGGATGTGAACATAATTGGTCTAGTTCCGAGTTCATGTTCGGAATCAGAGACACAGTAGAGTTTTGTAGACATCAGGACAATCTGTCATATTATGGTTGAAGGCAAGCATTCTGAAAAGCACATTAATTGGAAAAGGCCAGGACTGACTGATAAATATCAAGAAAGGAATTCAGTAGATGTCCTACCATTTGAGACAGAATGGTTTGCATTTGGCCTGTCATGCCTCGCTAGCAAAGCTACAGGACCTCATACTTGATCCATTTCATCTGAACCTTCTGTTATCTGGAAGTGATTGGGTAGCAAACAGCATTCTTGGAAAAAATGATTTTGTGTTACCCTTAGAAACAGATTGTACTGCGAGAAAGCATTTGGCATACAAGAAGGCCCAGTATACACAGTTGTCTTTCAGATGGCATGGGTTTGGAAACATAAGTGGACAAGCTAAATCCGTTAAGCCTCCTTTTTCCTTTCCATTGAATTTAAGAACATGTAGCATTCCCCCTTTTCCTTATTTATTCCTGCATAATATTTTCTTGGACGTATGAATGAAAGCAATGTTCCTGAGTCCTCTGTTCATTCTGAGTTCATTAATTCATCTCTTTTGGAGAAATAAGGGGAAACAAAAAAGAGATTAGAGAATGAACAGAATGGGGGGGAAAAAGAAAAAGAAAATCCCCAAATACTGGTTTTGTTAGGTAGATTCAGGGACAAGGGGTTGTCCCTCCCATGCCTGCAAAGGCCCCCCCACCCCCCACCCCCAGGAGGCTGGAAGAAAATCAGGCGACTGTTAGATGCCTATGAAGACCACAAACTCCTATTCAAGCCCAGAGCCAGGTGGGAAGTACACCTGGGTGGTCAAAACTAGGCCCTGGCTCATGACCTCACCCAGGTAGGCTTAACCCAGCCAATGGGGTCAACCAATACCTTCAAACTCACCAGGCTTTCCCTAGCCAGGAGGCCGGTTAGCATAAAGGCAGGGAGCATGTTCTGGCTCACTCCCTTGCTTCTCTGACTCTCTGGCCCCTCACTCTCTGCACTGCCCGCCCCTATTGTTTCCACATGGGGTGCTCTTTACCATGAGGTTGCTGGTGCCCAGTTGTGAACTTTCACACAGCTTCCACGCAGCCTGGCACGCTTCTCAGGAATAGCGGATATCCTCTGAGACTGTCAAACCCGAAACTTGTCCTGTACTTCATAAAAACTCACTTGGGCTTTGGTGTGAATTCTTTCATGCGAAACCAAAAACCGTGGTATTACCCACGCCAGAAACCTTACAGTTTGGTCAACTGACAAAACAAAAATACTGTCAAGTTTGGGGGAACTGGTGTGCACAGGTATTGCTGATGAAAGTATAGATTCGTTTATTCCTTTTTGAAATCAAAATGACAATGCTTATATAAGGTGACGGGGTGAGGGGTAGGTGTCTTGATTAAAAATTTCGTCTATATGGAGCAACAAAAATTTTCATAGAATGCAAAAATAGTATTGTAATATATATTTTTAAGTTTCAATATAAGTATAATTTACAAATATAATACATTAAAATTAGTATAGTATTATTTTATTATTTGGCATATTTCTCATTTGAGTGAATTTTTGTTAGTAGATTGCTGTCGTTGTTTAAAAGGTCATGCAATTTTTCACAAGAATTTGTTAAATTATATTTCACACATAAAATGGCTTTCAAAGTCTCAACACTTAATTGTGAATTTTCTGATGTCCACACTTTATTTACCATAGAAAAAACGTGTTCAATCTCAGCATCAGTTTCTGGTAAGGACAGCACATATTCCACAATTTTTAGTGCATTATTGTATGGAACATGGTTTGTTTCAAAATGATGAAATATTTCTAACCATTTGTTCTCTATTGTGATTTTTGCTGATGCCCAAGATTTAACTTTTTCCTTATCAATATATTTTTTTAATAATGATACCTCATTAAAAAGATCATTTTTGGAAATATTACTATATGGGAAATTTTGAGTCATATGATTGAATGATTTTTGCACATCATTCCAGTACTGTCTGCTAAATTCAAGAAAATTTATGTATTTATGAAATAAATAAATTACGTACCTAAATTATCTGAATAGCTGATTTGTTGACATCACTTGTTTAACACTAGCACGCAGTACGATGTGTATCATCTGAGAGACAGTTACAAAAAGTTTTCATCGTTACCAATGCCAAAAAATGCCATTGTTTATTAAGTCCAAACAATGGTGGTCGAATTCTAACAACTGATACAACAATGTGAACTTTGATAAGCAGTTCTCGATAATCAGTTCTCAACAATTATTTGTTATTATTAAAGTTTAACATTATAAAATTAACAAAAATAATATAAAACTCATATCCTGGAGAAATAGCCACATGGCAGCCGAAAACCGTATATTCTCCCGCCGTTCCCTAGCTTGTCGTGCATTCTTTCCAAAAATTGGGACTTTTTTAAACCGCCACAGGACGCGGGACAAATTGTTAAAAATCGGGACTGTCCCGCCAAAAGCGGGACATCTGGTCACCTAACTCTACATACTGCTATCAAGACAATGCTGACTTGTGGCGACCCCCTATGGGTTTCCGAGACTGTTTATAGGAGTAGAAAGCCCAGTCTTCCTCCCTTGGAGGTGTTGCGGGTTTTGAACTACCGACCAAGTGGATCACAGCTCAACTCATAACCACTACCCCACCAGGGCTTATAAAGTATACTATAAATGCCAGGTACCCAGAATAGGGACTAAGGGGGGCCTGCATAAGGCCACAACAGAGGGCCTGAAGGGAAGTCAGGCACCCATTAGACACCTATGGAAAAATCCAAACTGAGCATGCACAGACTCAGACCACCTAAGTGCAGGTGAAACCAAACTTGGCCACAACCTAGACACATGACATCACACAGGTGGGCCTAACCTCTTAGCCACGCCTTCCCAGGCAGAGGGGATGGAGCCTGCCACAGGCAGCCCACGCCCGCCCTGCGCCCTCTGCTGTGGCTCAGTGCCTGCTGAAGCAGAGGGTGGGATGTCCCTGGTGAGCACCCACGGCCTTCCTAGGGTTCGCCCTTTTGATCCCCGGATTTCCTGTGTCGGTGCCCTTTCCATACGGTTTTTCACGTACAGTAGCCGTGGCCTTGTGCACTTTCCAGAAACAGCCTATACTTTTTGAGACCGTGATGCCTGAAACTCCCTTCTCATAAGAGTCACGCGGATACAAACGTGCCTTTGCTGGTGAAGTCTGTGAAGGACTGAGGGAGCCCAATCCAGAAGCCTAACCTAAATACCCATGCCATTTGGCAGTTACCTTCTTCCTGGGAATTTATCCTAGGGCTACAATTTAAAAAGAAACACACACACACACACACACACACACACACACACACACGCAGTTCAAATACAAAGAGATTTCAATATAACATTAATTATAAATAACACTTGAGCAACAAACTGTACAGCAAACATTCATGAACTATTTTGCCCCCTCTAAGTAATTATGAACACGAATTAAAGAAAAATAGATAAATAAAAAACTTTTTAAAGTTATAAAGCAGAGCATTACAGTGATCTGTACTTTCTGACTTTATTATATTTGTGAATCAACCGAAAGGTGGTGGTTGTTAGGGGCCATCAAGCTGGTTCCAATTTACAGCAGAACGAAACGCCCCCTGGTGCAATGCGCCATCCTCACAGTGGTTGTTTGAGCTCCTTGTTGAAGCACGGCTATTAAAATCGCTGTAAAGAATGTGTTCATTTTCTTTTCTTCTTAAGTTTCTTTGTCGATTTCTTAGCGGTGGGAAGATAAAATAATGGGCAAAAAGGCCTCTTGATTATCATGAGAGCAGGTAAGTGTTCCCCTTACCACACAGAGAACAAAATGTTAGGGACAAGGGGTTGCCCTCCCATGCCTGCAAAGACCCCCATAAAGGAGGTTGAAAAGAAATCTTGCAACCATTGAACACCTATAAGACCCCAAACTAAGTATACACAGACTAGGACCCCTTAGCACAGGTGAAACCTAAAACCGAGCTTCCACCTTAAGTATATCACACAGGTAAGCCTAGTGCAACCAATGAGGTCAGCCAATACCTTCAACCACACCTTTCCTTCCAGGCATGTTAGCCCGCAGCTGCAGGGAAAGCCAATCCCGCTTTGATCTTCTTCTGCTCAGTGGCAAGCGAGGGTCTCCTCCCCCACAAGGGGGCACTCAGGGCCCACAGGGTCTTAGCCTCTAGGGTTTCTGGCCTCCCAGAGCAAAGCCCGGCCCACCCCACCCCACCCCCGTGGGTCATCTTTGCCACGTGGTTGTTGGTGCTCAGTTGTGAACCCCAGTGCAGCTTCCATGCAGCTTGGCATGCTTTCCAGAAATAGCGTGTACCCTTTTGAGATGGCAAAACGTGAAACTCGTCCTTTCATAAAAACTCACTTGGATTACAAAACGTGCTTCGGTGTGAATTCTTTCAGCATGTGAAGCAAGAGGTATAACCCACTCCGGGGACCTAACAAAAATGTAGCAACCGAACATGACAGCCTCATTTGCCCAGAGCTGTGTTTAAGTGTGATTTGCCCTCAGGGAGAATTTTATGTTAAGGCTGATCTATGAAATCTCAGCCTACTGAGAAGAGATGGAGAAGGAACTGCTGGACTGATATCTCCTAGTTACAGTAAACTTCAAAAACTTTAACTATACCCCATTTTGCCTTTGAAAACTATAGCCACACTGATGTTTCCTTGACTCTTACAAATGGCTTTCCTTGATCAACGTGAAAAAGTCATCATTGGATTGGATTGCTTACTCCTCCCCCTCCCCCACTTTATCTTGCATCTTGTTATGCCCATTTTACTTCTTCTCTAATTCACAGGTACTCCCTAAATTACCCTTTTCTCTCTCACCTGTTTCAGGCCTCTTCTAAAGACACCTTGATAACACCATTTTGTTTTCAGTAGCGCACATAAAAAAGTTAACTCCAGTTCTTATGTCTTACTTTATTTGGTTAAATGCTTAGGGTTACTGAGAATATCTTTCATTCCACCATCACCACCCCGCCACCCGCATATCTTCTAATTCAAATTCTCCGTTGCAAATAGAGGAGATGCTAGGGCTTCTAAATGTTCCTGGAACAATTGTATGGACATTGAGTGGAATTTTTCCACACATGTATTGAAGCCCCGGCATGTTCCCTCAGTATTGTAAAAGGAAGTTTCCATCTGGAGGCACTCACACGGAAATGATGGGGCCAAACATGTACTCCCGGGAAGCAAAAAGGTCAGGATAGAAACTATTTGTTCGTGGGGAGAATGGACCAAGATGTAAACAGGTTGCTCCCTGGGCAAAGGTGTCCATGACTGCAGCCAGGTGAGAATAAACTGGCTGGACCACGGATTTAAGGGGTAAGTCACTCTCTCCTAGTTAAATGGCTCGCCTTTACCTTTCAAAAGCTTGACGCAGCAGTTGATCTTTACAACCAATCAGCACCCCTCCCACTCTTTCACGGTGTTCCAGGTATACACACCCCTTTCTCTGCTGGCGGAACGGAGGGCTTGGTATGTTTACACAGGACGGCAAATGTGAGCTGTATTATTTCTCAACAAAACGCCTTTTCTCCCACCTTAACAGAGCATGAGATGTTTCTTCTTTGAGATTTCTGGTGTTAGAAGCGGGACTTGAACTCTGTGTGACGTTTGATGATTCCGGCGGCGTTGGAACATAGACAAGGTACTTTCGGGGCTGCTTGGGGCTCTCCAACTTTGGTGAATGCCCAGGAATTGTTTAAGGTAAAATAGATCATTAAATACATACGTTACATAAGACCATTTTTAAAACGCAAAATTCTCAAATCTAAGCTGTACTCTCTTATCTTCATGACTCTGAATTTTGTTATGGATTTGTGTTGGTTCCTGAAAGCAAAATGTGTTTTGTTTTAACTGCCCTTATAACATGGGGGATGTCGAAAAGATATTTGGTGTCCCCTTCTGAGGCTCTTACTCACTAGACTAACAGGCATTGTGGTCTAGTTCTTTATCATACACATTCTTGTTTATCTGCCATAACTTCATTTGAGAGAGTTGCGAAGATTTGAGGGAAATGTTTAAAAGTTGGGGCCTTAAAAAGAATTTCTTCCCTGCAAGATGCTGTTTCTAAAATAAGCAGAATAAAGAACCACTAAGCAGCAAAGCCATGACTCGGGAATGACCAGACGGCGCTCTTGGAGAAAGTGAAAGAGGAACTGGGGTTCCAGACAATCTGGAACCCGAATGGCAGGCAGGGTTAGGGACACGATGTAGGTGGGGATTTCTAGTGCAGGCGGGTCCTCAGTAGTGGAATGAGGAAGTACAAGGAGCGAGGCCTTGAGTTAGGTTTCTTTTCCAACCATTGAGATTCCAATTCTACAACGTCAAATTTCAGCTCCAACCCTTCTGGTCCACTGCTGGCTGCTACCTTATATCCTTTTAGTTTTGCCTTCCTATTCCTCTGGGAGAGGCGCCCTAGTGGCATAGTGGTTATGACTTACTCTACTCATTGTAAGGTCAACAGTTCAAAACCACCAGCCACTGGAGAAACACTGAGCTTTCTACTCCCATCAGGAGTTACCATCTCAGAAACTCACAGGGGCGGTTCTACTCTGTTTTATAGGGCCATGATGAGTTGGCATCCCCTTGATGGCAGTGTGGTTTGTTTTTTATTCCTCTGAACTTCCTTATTGTCCTTAAAAACAACAACCAAGGCAATCAAATAAATCCTTGCCCAAAATGATGTTTAAAAATTGCCCCAGGGTGAATGCAAGATACCAGCATGAAGCAGGGAACCAGAGAGGTCTGAGGGGCTGGCCCCAATCCTAACTACGTGGACAGCCCCCTTCCCCTCCCAGAAGAATTCACTTCAGAGAACAGCACTGAATCTATAGCTCAGGGAGCGGGACATGTCTGATCAGAGCACACAGGAGCAAACCAAGAGGGAAGGAGAGAGTGGAGCACATCCTGGCCCTCTAAACTCTGAGGATGTCATTCCTGCTCAGAGCAGCCAATGCACAGAGAGGACCATAGGGCTGGCCCCACCACGAGACATGACATCCCTCACTGACCCATAGTACTATGGGGGACAACATTGGAGACACAGTGTGGGAATTGTGCCCGATCTGACTCCACCACACCAAGGAGAAACACTAAGTGTGTGTAACAGAACATCAAGGGGAGCAAAGCAATGATGTCCCAAATGACTGTGGGGCTAAAATGTGACACCCATCAGATTCGACTGGAAGACACTCCTAAAGGTCAACAAACAGACCTTGAACTATTTATAGGCTTTTCTTATTTTGTCTTTGGTTTTTGTTGTTATTGTTGTTTTGATTTGTTACTTTGTTTTGCTCTATCCTATTTTTGTGCTTATTATTGTCTCTGTAGGTCTATCTAGATAAGATAGAGGGGATAAATAATTGGAGGAGAAAACAACGGGACTGATGGTTGGGTGGGGGTGGGAGAGCACAGGAGAGGGGGAGGCCAGGGAAAGGAAGTGGGTATTAACAAATTCAGGGACAAGGGAAAAACAAGTGATCTAAAATCATTGGTGAGGAGGGTGTTAGAGGCCTGGTAGGGCTTCATCAAGGGCAATGTAACCAAGAGGAATTACTGAAACCCAAATGAAGGCTGAGCATGATAGTGGGACAAGAGGAAAGTAAAAGGAAATAGAGGAAAGAACTAGGAGGCAAAGGGCATTTATAGAGGTCTAAATACAGGCATGCACATATGTAACTATATTTATATATGATGACAGGGAAATATATCTGTGTACATATAGGTTTAGTATTGAGGTAGCAGATGGACATTGGGGCTCCACTCAAGTATTCCCTCAATGCAAGAACACTTTGTTCTAATAACCTGGCATCCTGTGATGCTCACCTTCCCGACACGATCACTGAAGACAAAGCGGGTACATAAGCAAATGTGGTGAAGAAAGCTGATGGTGCCTTGCTATCAAAAGATATAGAGTCTGGATCTTAAAGGCTTGAAGATAAACAAAGGGCCATCTAGCTGAGAAGCAAAACAGTCCACCTGGAGGAAACACACCAGCCAGTGTGATCATGAGGTGTCCTTATGATCAGGTATCAGGCATCAAAGACCCAGAACAAAAAATCATGTCATTGTGAATGAGGGGGAGTGCGGAATGGAGACCCAATGCCCATCTGTAGACAATTGGGCATCCCCTTACAGAAGGGTTGCAGGAAGGAGATGAGCTAGTCAGGGTGCAGTATAGCACCATTGAAGCATACAACTTTGCTCTAATTTTTTAATGCTTCCTCCCTACCACTATCATGATCCCAATTCTACCTTACAAATATGGCTAGACCAAAGCATGTACACTGGTGCAGATAAGAACTGGAAACACAGGGAATTCAGGACAGATATTGAGAGTAGCCATACCAGGAGGGGAAGGGGAAGATAGTGGGAGAAAGCAGGAACCGATCACAGTGATCTACATATAACCTCCAAGGGGGACGGACAACAGAAAAGTGGGTAAAGGGAGACATTGGTCAGTGTAAGACATGAAAAAATGCTTATAATTTATAAATTACCAAGGGTTCGTGAGGGAGGGGGGAGGGATGAGAAGCTGATACCAAGGACTCAAGTAGAAAGGCAATGTTTTGAAAATGATGATGGCAACAAATATACAAATGTGCATGACACAATGGATGGATGTGATAAGAGTTGTACGAGCCCCCAATGAAATGATTTAAAATAATAATACTACATTGCCCCAGAGTGGTGGTGGAGAGGCCAGCCAGAGAGCCAGCAGGGCCAGAGTCAAAGCAAGCCAGGTTAGGGTAGCAACAGGAACCCCAGAGGCAGGGCCTGTGGGACCTGGGTGGGCATGGAGTTAGAGAGCATCTCCCCAGGAGACTGAAGGGCATTTTCCAAGAAGGGCCAGGCTTATGCGGTAATGACACAGAAATGCTCCCAAATGGGAAGACATTCGATTCGTCCAGAGGCAGAAACAAACCTTTCAAGGTCAGAATTGGCACACAGGAAGTGATCAGGGGCTTTGAAGAGGGCACAGCCAGAGGAGCTTGGGGCAGAGGGTGAAGCTGACCTGCACCCCTGAGGGGGCGTATGGAACCACCGGCCACCCTCCATACCATCTCTCCCAATGCCACCCTCATCTTTGGCTTGGAGCTGCTCAATGTGGAGGGAAGGCAGGAAGGAACTTGCAGTGGCTGGAGGTGGCTGCTCCTCAACGGCTTAGCCTGCTCTGCCCCTGGGACAGCTCCTCTGCTTTGGGAGTCCTGATCAGTGTGCGAAGCTCACAGTCCCACGGCACGCGCCGTTCTTTCCGCCCGTGTCGCGCGGTTAGTATGTTTGTCATTGTTCCCACGCATCTTCGCGGGAGGAAACTTCAACTGCCATGCGACACATGTCAGGCTGGGCATGTCGTAGCCTCTGCTGGTCACAGAGCACCAATTCCTTGTTCGTACAATCGGTACTGCCTGCCTTCACGTACGCCAGACACACAAGGTGCTCAGCCATGAAAATGAACGTGCTGTGTACACAGAGGGTCCTGAGTCGGTCACCTTTGTTATCACGTGTACGTTCTGTTTGCTGCTAATTCAACAGGTGTTCTATATAAAAATTATGTGAAATAAAGGCTGTGTACGTGGCACACCCCGCCCACCCACTCCCACCCCCGCCCCAATTGCCCTAGCAGTGGTGTACAAAATTCTTCTTCTTTTACTTTTCCCTGTGGACACACTCAGAATTACTTAGCTTGGTGAAAGCTTTTCCTGAAATCAATGAAGATTCTTACAAATTTTCTAAGGAATTAATAATCTTGTAGAAACGGACCTGTGTAGGTTCCCTGCTGTATCTCAACACACACACATTTCCATGCTGTCAATTCATTGGGAAGAGATATTTTTTTAATCCAAATCATATAGGAATTTACAATTTTTTTAAAAATTTAATAAATCATTCAATTGGTGCCCTATGCAATTTACAATTTAATGAAAAGGAAGACACATGTTTAGTCCTCCTGATATCGCTGAATCAACAGACAGGCTCTGTATTAGACAATATTCAGGAATAACAAGCCATTTGAAATACCCGAACACTTACGATGCCTCTCTAAAATTCAACTCGGCCACATTCTCTCTTCTGACTTCTTTTCCCTAGTTCCTGAAATCTCATGGACTACCACTTACACAGATTTAGGTTAGCTTTGTCGGCTGAGCCATTAAAGGTCCAATCTATTTATCTAAACCTCTGTCAAAAATTCCCCAGTGTTCACTCAAATGAGAAGCAAGGGAAAGACTAGTTCCCATGATACAAGATTTCCTTTCCAACATTTAACTGTATTGTGTATCAGGTACTGTAGCCCTCCTGTTCGTCCAGTTAAAATACTAAGGAAACAGCATGGGGCCACATCTGACCTCATCTGGCCACAGGAAGGAGGCTCACAGCTTCAGAATCTCCTTTATGGTGGCACATATC
>NW_022103900.1:10102383-10105565 GCF_000313985.2 Echinops telfairi
GCCCTTTGAGGCTGGATTACACCTGAGCTCTGCTTCCTTGATGGTCCCAGGAGTCTGGCTTCCTTCTTCTCAGGCGGCTTACCAGTAGCATGGCAAAACTGACTAATCCCTTCCATTAATGCTAAGCACACCCTATTCGCATGGTCTCACCCAATTATTTGGTGGAAGTTACAAAGATATGGATAGACGAGCCATATTCAGTAATTTCACATAGATACCAAATACTAAGGTCTGAAGATTTGTCCAAGATACATGTCCAATTAATAGAATTTTTATTTCTAGATTTCTGGTGGTTCTCAATCCTCACTTAGAATTTTCCAATGCCCCTATCAGATGCATGTAATAGTTATGTGTCTTTGTAATAACTTTTTATAACCACGAGGACTCTGAAAGTTATTGCTTGTTTTCACCTAGGAAAATCAACGTACCTGGATGGCAATGCTTTGTAATTAACTGAACCTCTCGCCTATTTTTCTCAGGTTTGCAGCTTTTCCAGTTTGCAAACAAATCTATATTGCTGCAATAGGTTGATGATGTTCTAGTCTGCTTACTTTGCACCAGGTATGCCTTGATGAGAGCATGATTTTATTTACCCCCCTGGCGGTTGGCAGAGAATGTTTTCAGTTGGCTCAGCTGTCTGTTAAATATTTGAACTACCTAATTTCTATAGAAGGCATTTCTATTGCTTTTAAATGGAAGGGAATTATTCTTTTACCTCTACTCAACAGTTATGGAAGTTTCAAGGGCTTTGTGGCTATTGTCGAACCTGTTTGCAATGTTTCTTCATTATCTAAACCTTGATACAAATATTTAAAAGGCTTTGAACCAGATTCATTGTAAATGGAAACAGAAGATTAAGAGGCTCTCATTCAGCTAAGTGGGATTTTGTTCTCCGGACCTGGCCCAAACAGGTTTTAGTTGCTCCCTCTAGGTTTTCCTGATAACCACCAAATAGATATTTCCTGATTCTTTCATAAAGTATCTGGGAATGCTTTAGGCACAATAAATAAAAATGCATAGAAGACAACCCCGGCCTATAAGTTATTATAGCCCAGAGCTTGATCCTATAGCCAGAGGTATTGATACCCTCCTTGCCTTAGGTCTGTGCTTGCTATTGCCAAATTTGAAACCACAGCAGATGTGGTATGAGGATCTTTTCAGATGGCCTTGTGCCCCATACTTTGTCTGCATCTCTCAATTCTGCCTTGACACAATGTCTTTCTGCCAGCCAACTCACCCTATGAAATTCTCCTCCTCGATGAATAGAACATTAGATTCCACTCTCTGTCCTGTGAAAATCCATCTACTCGCTGCCCCACTGCTAATGAGAACAACTGTCCGACTAGTGAGTGTCTAGACTTAACTGAGTAACTTTCACTCCCCTGGAAAGACTTACAAGAGCTCCTTTTAACCAATCTTGATTTAGTTTTGTTTGTGAATGGTTACTATTTAAAACCTAATCCTACTGGTCTACACTATCAAGCTGGATATGCTGTTAGACTTTCATCTGATGCCCTTCAAAGTCAGGCTCTCCTTGAAGCCACTTGAGCTAAACAAGTCAAATTAATTGCTCTCACTAGAGCTTGTAAATTGCTTCAGAAAAAAAAAACTGCTAAGATTTTTACAGGCAGTAGATATTGTTTCGAAATTATAGATGATTCTGTCATGTTATGGGACATCATAAAAATGAGACTTTAGTTTCATAACTTCTAAAGACCCTATTACACACCTCTGAAGTTTCAGTGATAAAAATACAAGCTCACTAATGTAAAGGAAGACCCCCAAACTGAAAAAGAAAAAATTATCTTGCTGATATGGCAGCCAAACAAACTGCCTTTCAAGTTAATTATGTGATTATGATAAGTAAAAACCCCACATTGCTAACTCCCCATCTTCATGAACTAACTTAAGAAAACCCTATAAAATACCAACAGTTAGCACAAACACATGAAATTAAGGCATGAAACAACAAACAGTCTGTTACCAAGATCCTGCCTCTAAATTGGGAGTGGGTCTACTAAGAAAGGGGTCTCACCCATTTTCCTAAATAATGCAAACATCGGAGCTGATATGAAGGTCCCTGCATGAGAGGAGATGAAAGATTATGACTGCGGAACGTGTTGTCATTAATTGCTCCTTCTGTCTTTTCTACAATCCTGGAGAACACTGAAAAATCCTACCTGCACAATGTCCTCTACTTTCCAGATCTATGGTTGCATGACAAATAGATCTTACTCATCTTCCACTTTCAAATGATTATGAAACATAATAGTTATAACAGACCTGAAGCTATTTATAGGGCCCCCACTCCCCCCCCCTTCTTCTTCTCTTTTTTATTTTTTTAATGTCTATATATATAACATAGGCAAGATAAACAATCCTGAGGAGAAAACAATGGGACTGAAGGGACTGATGGTGGGGAGGGGTGAGAGTCAACAAACCCAGGGGCAGGAAACAACAAGCCATCTAAAATTGACAGTGAGGAAGAAGTAGAATGCCTGGTGGGGTTTGATCAAGTGCATTGTAGCTGAGAGGAATTACTGAGAGCCAAATGAAGGTCGAACATGATAGTGGGACAGGAGGAGAGTAAAAGAAAATAGAAAAAGAACTGGGAGGCAAAAGACATTTATAGAGGTTTAAAAATAGGCACATGTATATGTAAGTATATTACTATATAATGATAGGGATATAGGTCTATGTACATATATCCCTATGTTAAGTATCGAGGTAGCAGATGGACATTGGGCCTCCACTCAAGTACTCTCTCAATGCAAGAACCCTGTGTTCTAATAACCTGGCATTCTGTGATGCCCACCTTCCCCACATGATCGCTGAAGACATGGGTGCATAAACAAATGTCGTAAAGAAAGCTGATAGTGCCCAGCTATTAGAAGATAGAGCATCTGGGATCTTAAAGGCTTGAAGTTAAACAAGTGGACACCAAGCAGGGAAGCAACAAAACCCACATGAAAGAAGCACACCAGCCTGTGAGATCATGAGGTGTTGATGGGATCAGGTATCAGAAGACCCAAAACAAATAATCATATTGATGCAAATGAGTGGAGTCAGAGTGGAGACCCAAAGCCATCTCTAGGCAATAAGACATCCCCTCAGAGATTACAAGGAAGGGTTACAAGGTTACAAGGAAGGGACAAGCCAGCCAGGGTGTATCACAGCACTGA
>NW_022103900.1:10106142-10107667 GCF_000313985.2 Echinops telfairi
AATAAAATGATATATTAAAAAAAGGAAAAGAAAATGATAATGGCAGCATATGCACAAATGTGGTTGTTATAAGGGCTGTAAGAGTCCCCAATGAAATGATCATTGAAAACTACAGTGATTATTTGCATATTTTCACGTTGTGTAGAACCCTTTGTTGCCATCGTGCTGTGGCAGACTTTGTAGAACAGAAATGTCTTGAAACATCGTAACATGTATAGAATGCCAAACATTCTTTGTAGTGATTGGGTAATTCACTGCACTAGTCAAATTACAGAAGAAAAATGTTGAGCTTTGTGGTAGTTACATAATCTGGTGTCAATTTGTGAAGGGGTGAATCAGGTCAATCAGGTCCCAGCTTGATGACCTCTTTGGGAGGTTCCATGAAGATCAGTAGTTCACTGGAGGCCAGATATACTCACTCCCACACTCACTCCCCGTGAGACATTACTAACGACGAGCCTGATGGAGCTACACTGATGTAGCCAGAATCCTGGAGCTGGAGGAGCCATGTAGAGACCCACACGAGCACTGAGATGCTTCCATCACCACTGGATCTACAAGACTTTCCACTCAGTGGCCAGTGATCTTCCTGTGTTTGGCGTCATTGCATGTGTTTCATGAGTCTGAAGAGGAATTTATAGATTGGTATCAGACATATGGGCTAACATCGGACTTATGGACTTGATCTGGACTGGGCTAGGATGTTTTCTCAATATTCAATCGATCTTGTATATAAAGCTCTTGCTTATACACATATGTAATGTCTTTTTCACTTAACAAAGGATACTGTGTCCCTTTCATCCTCGGTCTTCTGGTCTAGTAGAGAGAATGAATGGACCGAACAGTCCAAGAGCAAAGCACTATGAATCTTTAAATGGATCCTGGAATAAGGACTTTCCCTTGTTCTTCATATCTGAGATTCAAACCATTTGAATATCATCAATTCACTCCCTATGAATATGAGAGATTCAAAAGGGTCGTGGAACTATAGAATTAAAATATAATGGAATTTTCTTCAAAAAATTTAAGTCCTCATATGCAATGTGCAGTATCTCACCTTAAGAATTATTTTCTTCCTGAACTGATATAAGTAATTGGCTTTCCTCTTAATGAGCCTTGGTGGTTAAAGTGCTTGGTGCTTGCAAAATCAGAAGGTTGATGATTTGAACACACCAGTCAGTGCACAGTAGAAAGATATGAAAGTCTGTCTCCATCAAAATGTAAAGCCGTGGAAAACCAGAGACAATCATATTGGATGTAAAAAGGTCAGGGCCAACATGCATTTCCATGAAACACAAGGTCAGAATGTAAACTTTTTTTTTCAATAGGAAGAATATAACAAGGTGTACAATTCGTTACCTTATTACTGGAGAAACTGTGTTCTTGGCTGCAATTATGTATAAACAAAGTGCCTGGTGCCAGTTACCTAGGTGGTAACTCACTACCTTCTACTCAAGTGGCTTGACTTTACATTTCAAAGGACTCCAAGAGAAAACTGATTATATCTGTAATAAAGCAAACCCCC
>NW_022103900.1:10109071-10110143 GCF_000313985.2 Echinops telfairi
GCACTCCCCCCATCATTCACTATGGTAAGATTTTTTGTTCTGATGATGCCTTGACTCTGTTTTTTGACCTTTGTCTTTTCAGGTGTGCAAATAATAGACCTTAGTACAGAACATTATGCTTTTCAAAATGGAAGTATGTGTTAGACTGGGTTCTCTAGAGAGGCAAAACCAGGGACACATTTGTATGTTCAGAGAAATGTTTAGTTCAAGAAAATTTTCTCACACAGTAATAAAATTTATTAAGCCTAGATTGGCTCAAGTCCATGTGTCAGATGTTGACCCAGAGGTTCACAGCAGCTTGTGCTGGGGAACCAGTAGGCTAGGAGATGAACCAGGAGGCAGGTGGGCGAATTAGGAAGGCCACCGGCCTGTGGATGCCTACTTGAGTGGGTCCAAGGCAGGCAACATGGCATACCATTGATACATTGCTAGCTCCTAGGCCGGCAGACCACATGGTGAGCTGCCAGCCTAAGTCCCAAGAAACCTTATGCAAGATCCAGGCCAGCAGGAAGAAGAAGGGAGAAAGCTAGCTCTTCCCAGTCTATTTATAGATATGAAATACGCCAGATCCCAAGGAGGACGTCATCAGGCTCGGAGCTGTATCTCCGAGGGAGGCCTTACTACAACACTGCTGAGAATCATGGCCCAGCCATATTGACATCAACCTAATCACCACAAAGTGTAAGACTATGGGATATTTCTACTGGATCTGTGGACGACATGTTGGTATGCTTGAGAAGCATATCTTTTTTAAAATCATTTTATTGGGGGCTCATATAACTCTTATCACAATCCATATATACATCAATTGTATAAAGCACATTTGAACATTCGTTACCCTCATCATTCTTAAAACATTTTTTCTCCACATAAGCCCCGCATCAGCTCCTCATTTTCCCCCTCCCTCCCCTCTCCCCCCTCCTTTATGAACCCTTGATAATTTATAAATTATTATTTTGTCATATCTTACACTGTCTGAAGTCTCCCTTCACCCACTTTTCTGTTGTCCATCCCCCAGGGAGGAGGTTATATGTAGATCCCTGTAATCGGTTCCCCCTTTCTACCCCACCCT
>NW_022103900.1:10111315-10130899 GCF_000313985.2 Echinops telfairi
CATGTCCCCCCCAGAACTGTCAGTCCCATTGCTTTCTCCTTCAGATTGTTCATCCAGCCTATCATTTTTAGATAGACCTGTGGAGATAATAACATGCACAAAAACAAGACAGAGCAAAACCAAGCAACAAAAGAACAACAACAAAAAGCCAGTGACAAAAACAAAACAAAACAAACAAAAAGGACACAACACAACAACAACAAAAAAGAAAAGCTTGTAGTTAGTTCAAGGACTGTTGGTCTTTAGAAGCCTATCTTAACCATCAGAAGTGACAGCTTAGGCAGTGTCAACACGGAAAAGTATTCAAATATGCAGGCTTTTATGTAATTATAATTACTGACAACCTACTATGTGTTAGACAAAATGTAGGATGTAGAAATACAGCAATAAGCAAAGATTACCCTCTTCCCAGCCTGCTCTCTATACCTACAGAATGAAAATTTGATACTATATCTGTAAGATTATTTCTAGATATAAAACATGTAATAGATATAACCATTTTTATTCTAAGAATAAAAAATATACATTTTAATAAATACAATTTTAAATAATTCAGAGTCTAACATTTAGTTTAACATGGTAGACAATGACTGGTAAACATTAGGGATATCTTTGTACACAGTTATAGATATGTGCACTTTTATCTTCAAATGTATGTACATTGCATAAAGAAACTTAGATGTGCAGGATCCCCCATGTGCACAGAAAATTGAACAAAGGCAATAAAAAATCAAACCAAAACAATACACAGTTATAGGCTTTCACATACAAACTAAAATCAGTCCCTGAATTAGAAACTTAGTGCACATATTGAATTTTTTACTAGCATAATACTAAGATGAAATAGTGGCCCTATAATATTATATACTAACTCCACAAAAACCTCCATAGTAAAAGTTCTAAATGCAAAGGAGAAGTAAGTTTATTCATTCCATGCTACACAGGGAGTAATTGGCAGGTTTTTCTTTAAGAGGAGCTACTAATGATCCTGTCAGTAGTACATTTATAACCTGACTCTGTGTGCAAAATTTCCATTTCTACACTGTTTTCCAGTATCAAATCCATTGTGTAAAACATAGTCTCTTGTAATCTTCATATACTTTACTAAGCAAGGCTGAGTAGCCTCAAGGTCATTCAAACTAGTTTTTGGCTTCTGTGTGCAGACAGCCCCAAGCTATTTAAGGAATATCTGGCTGCTGAAGAGCTTGGAACCAACTTTGCGGCTCATCACGAGCAAGTGCATGTTTTCAGAGGTCAACCAGACACTCCTGCCTCCGTCGAGCTTGTCCATTCTTACTTTTCCTGTGCTCCTATGGGTTTACAAACCCATATTAATTTTTAAATTGAAAAAACATTCTATATAGTTTGAAACTATCAGTAATTCTGTCTTCGATTGTTTGGGTACATAAATAGGCATAAGTAAGTACAATAAATAGGGAATAGATAGATACAGAGAGACCTGGTTCCCAATACTTAGAACACTTAACTACTGAATGAAAGCTTACTAGTTTGGGAGAAAGACGGGGCAGTCTGATTTTGTAAAGACTGACTACCTTCAGAAGGAAAGACTGCCTTGCAACCCTGTTCAGGTCTACTCAGACCTCTGGGATCACTCTGAGTCAGCAGGGACTCAGCGACAATGAATTTGGTTTTAGTCTATCCGTACCAGAGTACGTATAGAGAGTGCATTTATATTGGTTTATATAAAGAGAAAAACAGAGACAGACTTGTGTGATTATCAGGAGTTCCAAAAGACCAAAATAATCAAATCGCCTATAGCCTGAACAGTTTTTATGTTGTATAAACAAACAAACAAACCCAAACTCACTGATCTCGAGTCGATGCTGACTCACAGTGACACGAAGGAACAAGGTTTCTTCCTTTCTTTCTTTAAATAAATCATTTTATTGGAGACTCTTACAACTTATAACAATCCATACATCAATTGTATCAAGCACATTTGTACCTATGTTCCCATCATCCTTTTCAAAACATTTTGTTTGTACTTGGGCCTTTGGTATCAAGTCCTCTTTTTCTCCCACCCTCCCTGACCCTCTGATCCTGGTGAACCCTTGATAAATGATAAATTATTAGTATTCTCATATCTTACGCCATTTCCCTTCGCCCACGTTTCTGTTGTTTGTCCCCCAGTTCCCTGAGTTGCTACTCTACAAGAGTAGAAAGCTTTGCTTTACTCTCATGGGGTGCTGGTGGTGGGGAGTTGGAGACCTTGTAGAGCCCAGCCCAGCGGGTAACCACTGCACCACGATTGCTCCTTTGTATGCTTTTCAGAAGACAGAAAATCATTATTTCTTAAAAGGCAGTAATCAGTATATTGATACATTTTAGAAATCAGTCTGGGAAAATGACTTGATTAAGTGTATGGTTTTATTGCAAATGATCTTAATGTTACTTATTTATAAATACAATTTGAGTATTATTATAAATACAATATGAATCTGCATAGATGATGAGGTTTTAAAAACTCGATTTTAATCTTTGAAAAAGTACATTAATATTAATGTACAGTTTTATTTTTCCTGAAATTACCTAGGACATTTATATTAATAAACAGTGAAGTTTCTGTGATTTCCACATGAATCAACAGTGGTGTACTGCTGAATTACATCATGTTTAATTTATGTGGAAATGCTGAAAATGTCTGTGGTAAGTCATTCCAGGGCCTTAATTGAACATTAATCTGTGACGATGTGATAGATTACTCTGAAAACACTGAAATAATATTCTTATGGCCACCAACCTATTTTAAAAGACTAAACACCCCAAATCATTATATTCTTTTCTTTGCATTACCCAATGCTTGTATCCCTCAAGAATTTATTTTACTTCAAGGACAATTTTAACATTTATAAAATGTTTATTTCTATTCCATAGGTGGCTATCATTTTCAGAACTCAAAATATGTATATTTTATTTTTAGTATATTATCATAATGGCTATGATTTCTCCAATAATGATAAATTTTAAGAATAAACCTTGACCCTTTTCCTACCAAAATAAGATAATTTAATTTACTCACATAGCGATGCTTTATTTCTAGACTTAATTATTGTATTATCAAGAATATTTAAGGAACACTAGTCATCCTTTTAGTTGACACAGGAAAGAGTTTATGTGAAGCTGAGAAATATTTTTAATCAGAAAAGACTATTTAAAAATAATTAACTTCCCAGGTAGTCTCTACAATTATAATATCTAAGAATAAGAACCCCTTTAAGCTTATGTCATGGCCTAGCCAAACATTTCAATCAAATAAATTCTATTTTGGAGTAAAATAGCTCTTCTAAGAGCCATATAAATGCTTTGGTGATGCAATTTAATTAAAATAGATGAACATAAATTCTAATATATTATACAAATTTAAAGTTGAATTGTTGCTTTAAAAAACAAAACAATAAAAATTTCTCTGACAAATATGAGTTAATAACCAAATAGGATCCTATATTAAACTGGTGTTCTTCGTTGTAACCAAGCAACAAAACCAAAAACATCATAGCCAGCTTGATGTTGCCAAAAGGAAATATGGGTACTTCTAGGCCTATTCGTCATTGGAAAATACAGTTTTCTTTTAACTTAAGTCAGAATCTCAGTAGGTCAAATTTGTTCACCGAACATGGTCATGAATGTGAGTGCCAGTGGCCAAGCCTGCATCACGTTGCAGTGTCCTCGCATTGACATTTAGCACTTTATCTTGGCAGCAGGTAAAAGCAAAGCAGCCTCCTGGACTCCACTTAGACTTCTCTCAACCTCCAAGTACAACACCAGCTTGACATCTTCTTAAGGACAATCTCCCTAAACAACTATCGTAACAACATATTGATTTTCTATTTTGTTTGTTTAGCCTGCCTTACAGATTATGAAGAGCTCAACCTCTCAATCTCTCCTCCAATTCAATGGAATATTATGTCTTCTCAGGAGAGAATCTTTCTTATCTTTCTTAATTCCATGCTACAAGAGTCTAAGGACAGAAGAAAATAGACTTAAAAAATGGCAAGTGATTAGGCATATCCTGAGAACTAGGATAATAAGTTCTAACAAGGCCTTAGTATTCTGGCCAAAAGGGGAAAAACCAAAATCAAAGCAAAACAAAACGCCCCTTGTTGGTCATTTGTCCAGAGAATAGATCACAACTGGCCAGGCAGCATTTCAAGTTTCCAAGTTCATGACCCTCAAATGATGCCAAGGTAAGATGAATCTTCAGTCAGTCACTGCTTCCATGTAATTGTTTTAGGGGACTTCAAGTTTGTCCAGACCCACAGTCTCCCCATTGACAGCAGAATGAATAACCGTCCAGTCCTGCACCGCCCTCCCGATTAGTGTTATCATTGGATAACTGGATGCACAATGGTGCCAATGAAACCCTGGAACATTATTGTACTTGTTTCTTCTGTAACAGAGAATTTTGCATGAGGTACTTTAGCCTTCATGTGAGAGGAAAGGGTTTGTATCAACTTGGCTGGGCCAGGATTCCCAGTGGAGTTGCAGGTAAAAACCTAGTCATTCCCCATAAGGAAGCCTCCTCAGGGTGTTGTCTGCTTGTCTGCTTACAATGGCAGTAACTACTGTGGGAAAGTTCACGTGCTTTTTGTCAGCTTGGGATCCTGCAATGAAAAAGAAGAAGACCTTGAACAAGATGGATAGACACAGTGCTGCCTCGGTGAGTTCAAACATAATGACCATTGTGAGGCTGGCAGAGGACAGTGATGCATGTCTGTCGGATGGCGATGGACATAGGATCACTATGAGTCAGAACCTATTGGCTGGGCCCTAATAAGAACACAAACATATACACACATATACACTTCACTGATTTGCTTCTCAAGAGAAACCAGCCTCAGACATTTGGTACCAAGAGTGATTCTAGAAAAATAAAATCATATGGATGAGTTTTCCAAGTTGGTTCTCAAGTCTGAATAGTTTATTATTTATTATTTATGTTTGAGTCTGTTTACTTTTAATGGCCATCATTAGTAAAGAAAACTCTCATTATCACTGAGTTGATTCCAATTCATATGACCCTACAGAACAGAGTAGAACTGCCCAGTGTGATTCTGAGACTGTAACTCATTAAAGGAGTAGAAAGCCTCATTTTTCTGCTATTAAATGATATAACAATATTAATAAGCAAAATATGAGAGCCAATAAATAAGTCAAGTACTGATGGGAAGCAAGGCACTAGGCAATTGTATTTCTTATAGTTGTCTGCAATTTGTTTGTGATAAAAAGTAGAGGTGAGTTGAAAGTTGTTCTTACTTATAAGAGAGAAAGTGGTAAAGGAACGAGATGAACTCAGCTTCTGAGACAAAGTCCAAGCAAAGTACAGAGCTGATATTGAAAACAAATGCAGCATTTTAAATTGTAAGGGTGGTTGACTTGCAATGCCAATTGAATTCCCAAACTCAAACAGTATCTAATGTTAAAGTGAAGGCACTGAATGGGAAGAAATGGGATCCAGAAATGAGGGATGGGGAAAGACTGTCAAATAATCAGGAAGATGGGGACAGTGGGCCTTAATTCCATAGACTCACTCTAGTCAACAGTACCATGCTACTCCATTTTTGGTTTGCCTAATCCAATTACCAGTAACAACATTATCCCTTCCTCATACATTTGGGGAGGTTAACTGAACTGTGCATGCTAACATGGCACCAGGGGCATGGGCTGGAACATCATTTGAGGCAAATGCCTTACCAGATATTGCTGAATAAACCCAAGGACCCATATTGCTTCTAGGCCTGTGTCTTGTCAGCAGGAAATAGACTTACATCTAAGCAAGCCAGCAAAAGTAAAGTGCATATGGTGACCTAAGAAGAGATACTAAACTCCCAAAGGACCTTTTAATTTATCTAATAACAGAAACCTAGAGAATATATGTTGGAATAGCTATTAAGAGATAGGGTAATGGTACAGGAATAAAAAGATGGTTTATTGACATGGGATCACTAAGCAGAGATACTAAGCAGAGATTCTTCATTTAATATTTCAGCTCAAAACTTGGGAAGGATTGAACCATTTATTTGGTTGGTTTACTGAAGCATGGATTACATGATGCCTATAATAAATCAAGTTGAGCTGCCTTAGTATAACCATAGAAACAGATATTCAAAGGCTTAGGAAGATTTTCACATTAATGAATTTATCAGGCTAGACCTAGAGTCATGCATGGAGTGGCCAGAAGACACCTTTTACCACAGCAGTGGGGAACACATTTGTGAAAAGAAACCCAACATATTTGAAGACTATTGTGATTGTTCTTATATGGAAGTCAGATTTGACAAGGGAAACTGCCCTAACAGAAGTAAGCTATCTTTAGGTTGGTTGGAGAGGCCAACGGGCAGCATTTCATCGACAGAGACAAGGTGGGTGTCATTACTGTAGTGGACAGTGGAGTCAAGGTAATAATCAGAATAGTTTAATTCTTAGGGTATACTTATACTTAGGGTATAAGCTATGATTCAATAACTCACAGGATTAAATCTTGTCTTTGGTTTCAATGATTTCTACATTGCAGGTAGAAGAGAGTTCCTGAACTTTTATTTCACTCTTTAAGGCCAGGATGTAGGGGTCTTAGCTTGTGGTGTTTATTCTTTAGTCTATCCTGTGCTATTAAAATCAGCTGCCCAACCTGAAGTCCTTGGATTGCGTTTGCCCTTCATTCTGTCCCATGAGAGCAGCCAGTGGATTCCCTAAGACCTTTATGGACATCCCAAATGATCACATGATATAATTCAGTGTTTTTACTTTTGAATGTTGGATCACATATCTCTAAATTAAGGCCCAACATGACTAGGCTTTTAAAAACGAGGCTTTCATTTTTCAACGATGCTCCAAGTACAAGTTAGTGACATTGATGACACTGTCCAAGTTGTGCAGCCATCCTCACACTCTTTCTGAGGCTGGGTTCTCCAGAGAAGCAGAGTCCGTGATAGATTGATGACAGATAGATAGGTTGGTGGATGCATATGGCTCACATAGTTGTAGAGGTTGGCAAGGTCTAAGTCTGTAGGTCAGATGTCAGGCTGGAGGTGTCTCCTAACTCAGATAACTGCAAATGCTGACAAGTCACGATTTGCTCATCAGACAGCAGGCTGAGGTTTAACAGACTGCAGAGGCTGGCGATGAGTTGCAGGCCTCGAGTGCAGAGGCTGTGGATGCTAACAAATCGCAGGCTTGGCAAGCAGTGGGGAAGGCTGCTGGCTCAAGTCTAAAGAACTGGAAGTCAGACGATGACCAGCCAGATGTGGGATCCAGATGGAACAAAACTCAGAGAGCTCTGCCAGACCCTCCGTGTATACTGGAAATAGGCCAGCTCCCTAAGAAGACTGCCTTTCAAGTGGTTGGCTGCTCAAAGCAGATTTCAATATGGAAGTGATTGCGTTTTATCAGATCTCATCATCATGGCGAACGATGACATCATTACATAATTGCCAAACTACATCATAAAGGCCAAACCACTAAAAATCAAGTTCCAGCCAAGTGGACACACAACCGAACCACACCTTCATTTTCTATATTGTTTCCCCTAACTAACAAGCTAGGTTTCCTATCTAATGTTTTGAATTATTTGGTTTTTTTTCATTTTGAAACCATATTGACTGATTTTAGAAGAGTATAATGTTCAAGGCAGATGTTCATTACTACTTAAGCTAAACCACTGTTTGCATTTAAGCATTTTGAATTCCTTCAGCTTCCATTCAAGCAGATAAAGCTCCAGATTAATGACAATTTGCTGCTAACAAGTGCTATTTAATAGTGCTCTTGGTTACCCAACAAAAATGGTCTGTGTTCTGCTCAGAATATGGGACGACTTCAATAATCCATCAAACCAAACCGAACACACTGCTATCAAGTTCATTTGGGTTCAGAGCAATCCTATAGAGGGTCCCTGAGGCCGTATATCTTTCCAGGAGCAGATGGGCATATCTTTCTCCTGAGGGATGGCTGTTGGCTTTGAAATGCTGACCTTCATCATCCATAGGAGGCCTCAATAACCGATCTCCAGAAAGGCAATCAGTGGAAGTAGAGACCGGGCAATATAGCATGGAGCTTGGCTCGTGTCTCAGGAACAGCCTGGCCAGGACCATGCACTAGCAGTGCTACTGCTGCTGTAGATGTTGGCATGGATAACTAGCACTACTGTGGCTGCGCTTACTTCCTCCATGGCTCCCACACCAGCCCCTACACCCCCCTAAGACCGTCTCTCTCTAGCTCCAAAATTCCTGCAAAGAACATCTTGTTGGAGGTACCTAAGTCACATGCCTGAATCTTAGCTCTTGAAGCTGAGAAGGTGCTTCTATCTGTTTCCTAACGTGAAGTGGGGCTCTGTCTTAACCACAGCTATCACCACAGAATTTCTACCAAATAGGAGGGAGACTTTGATTACTTGCGGGCAAAAATAAAGTAAGTCTTCATGTAAGGTACTTAATCTGGTGATCTGATCATTTCAATGATTGAGGCATGACGGAACAGGAAGAATGAGTTCAAGCAACTACTTTAATAAGAACCCCCAATGTTCTAGCCTTGGTGATGTTGGGTGACTGGGAAAGTCATCTAACCTCTCTGGTTCTCTTTCCCCATTTACAAAATGGAGAGTTTGATCTCTGATCTCTGACACACATTATAGCTCTTTCTTGCTCCATCATTTTCTTTTAAAAATTATTGTTAATGTCATTTGCAGAGGCTCATCCACTTGGGGGAGCCACACACCTAGCAGCTGCACTAGTTCTATGATATTAAAGACACTCTGAGTGAACCAAGTTGATCATTAAAAACTATATATATTTATGATATTACAATGCCTTGGTTATGTGTGCATTTACCCAGCTCTACCTCTATTCTATTGCACAGATTAATTGGACAAACTTGCTTGGCTAAGCATCTACTTTTTCATTGGTTTGTGTGACCTGACATTTTTTATTTTTATCTATTGCCCATTGTGCTGGTTGGTCTCCAACAGAGCTTGAGTATCTGTATCCTGGAGAACAGCAGACCGTGGCCACTGGGCACAGAAATCCTTTGGTGAGAGATTTGCTTCTAAGGTTCTCTACGAGGACATTTGGTTGAATTGACCACATCTGAGACACTGCTTGGGGTGCCATGGAAGTTGTCTCTGACCATGTTTGAATCTTCTCAGGCCAACACAGTCTAATTTCTTTCACTTTTGGGGAGGGTCACCAAGACTCTTTGAAGGTAAACTTGATGACACTCAAGAGTCGGCTACCTTTCATTTCACATTTCGGATTGTCCCAAGGGAGGTGTTTGTGGGGATTCCTTCTGGCCCCATCTCTTTGGAGGACAGTTTCTCCTGTGGCTAATCTTGAACAAAGGCAAACATTTCCAAGTGGCTCCCAAGTCACCCTTTTTGAATGACACAGAACTTACAAAAATTTTAGGCGGGGCAATATTTTGCCAAACACTTTGCTCCAAGTTTGCCAAGTAATTTGCTACAGAGTGGATCCAAATGCTGAAGCACCACTGCACCTGGGAAATCACGTGCTTGAAATATATTTTCCAAAGAGTTGTTCTTGTATTAACAATAAAGCCCCATACTTGGGGTCTTTTGGTTTTATTTACCTTGCCTAAGTTATCCCCATGTGAAAGGTAAATTCCCAGTGAGGTCCTGGATGTGGACACTGGGTACACTCCACTCTCCTCAAGAAAATACCAGATCAAAACAAATGAAGCTTTGAGTCTAACTGGCTGGTCAGTCTTTCTATTGGGCCGGCTCCATGGTTACAGGGGAGTTCACATCGCAGGAATACATACCCCGAAGTTGCTTTTCAAACGGCTATATTACTTCCCAATATACAGCAGCCAATTATTGCTATATTTTATCACATAGATACAACTGAAAATTGCAAATTAGTTGAAGATTGAATGCAGACAAATTATAGGTAAATTTCACAACATGGTGTTCAGTTTAAAACGTCCGCATTGCCACAATGCATTAAGATTACAAGCAATATCACAGTTTAAGAGACCACTAATCCTGATCCACTCGATGAACTTATAGAGGGAAGACCCAGAAAACAGTAAATGCTACCACACAGAATGATCATCATCACAAGTGAATTAAAAAATATTGACTGCCCACTCTCCTAATCACCACAGTAACTCTGTAACATAGGCAGAGTTAGTATTCGTGTACCTCATAGAGAGGAAGTCTGAGATGCCCAAATGCCTTAGTCATAAGGCCTCAGTACAGGTAGTAGAGGTGAGATTTGAATTCAGATCTCTTCCTCTCTCGGTCCATGTATTTAACCACAAAATGCCTATCATAGATGCAGTATGAAAGAATACGATATCCTTTTTGAATTAGTAAGTGCTACACCTCTTTACTTGATATTCAATTCTCATGATCATCCCTTAAGTCCAATATAGAGCCCTGGGTGGGTTTTGGTTTAGGCCTTGTGCTATGAACCACAACATGGGTGATTCAAACCCACCAGCTGCTTCTTGGAAGAGATACGAGACTGTCTGCTCCTGTCCAGCTTTTGTCCTGAAAACCATAGAGAGGGGCACCAGGAGGCAGACTCCACTTGAAGACAGTGGGCTTGGATTGTTTTCTTTAAATGTCTAATAGAGCAAAAGAGATCCATCCTAAACTTTAATAAAATTTGTTAGTATATACATGGCCTAATTTGCTTTACTTTTTATATGAGATCAGGTCTACCTCTGCCCTATATAATGTGTAGTTATCTTACTCTCCCAGTTTTATGACTATGCAAAGAGCTTGTATTTTTTGAAAAGGCTACATCAAGTTATAGATTGATTCAGTGACTTACGTTAACACAATAGATCTGCTGAAAGAACTGTTTCAGTGTTTGTTACATGCCTGAGCCAGGTGTAATTTTCCATACTAAACTTGCTCCCCATATGCACATCATTTTGGGGGGGTCTTACTCAGGCATGAAAACAGCCCTGGTGTCACAGTGGTGACAAGTTGGGCTGTGTTTCTCAAGGTCTGCTGTTTGAAACCAGCAGTAGCTCTGAGGGAGAAAGATTGTCTCTACTCCTGGAAAGAGTTCAGTCTCTGAAGCCCACAGGGAAAGGTCGGTCCTGTCCTAGAGGGTCACCATGAATTGGAAACAACTCAATGGCAGTGAATTTTTCTGTTGTTGTTTGTTTTGTTTTTTGTTTAGAATTTAGGGCTGAAAGGTCATTCTTATCTAGATTCCATTACTCATTTGTCACTAATTTCTGTTTCCTTTTAGGATTGTTGTGGATTTTTATTTCATATTACATATCTAAATCAGGCTTATTTTATCCCATGAGGGCTTTCCATGGAAGCATCACATAGTCGATAAGCAAACAAGTTTTGAAATATATCTTCTACATCTTTAAGCTATTACATATGGCAAATGATCATAATTTTTGGATATAAAGGTAGCTAAGTGATGTATGCGCCATCACAGGAAATGGGTTGTTTTGTTTATTTGCACATACTTTCACCCTAGGCGCTCCGGCGGATGTTGTGTAAATGGCATGGACTGTTAGCCACAGGGTTGGCAATTCAACCGGAACCTTCCACTCTGAAGGAGGCAGAGGGATCGGCTCCTGGAAAGACTGTGCAGCTCCAGAAGGCTCCTGGAGCATTACCAGGAGTTGGAATCAACTTGATAGCAATGGAAGGTTCTTGTCAAATAGAATGAAAATTGTTTTAGTCACAAAATCAGGGTCATAAACTTGTTCCGGAAAGGGCCATATAGAAAATCGTTTAGGCCTTGCAGGCCATACACTCTCTGCTGCAGCTACTCAGTGCTGCCATTTGAGCATAAAAGCAGTGAAAGACTGTTTGTCAACAAGTGAGCATAGTTGTACCTTTAAATTGTAGGACCTCGGAAATTTGAATTTCCTATAATTATCATTCCTTTGATATTGTTCAACTACTTTAAAATGTCGAAAGCCTTCTTACTTGT
The DNA here is from genome assembly GCF_000313985.2 of Echinops telfairi. Classification (NCBI taxonomy): domain Eukaryota; kingdom Metazoa; phylum Chordata; class Mammalia; order Afrosoricida; family Tenrecidae; genus Echinops; species Echinops telfairi. The sequence continues at coordinate 10,123,255 of NW_022103900.1, forward strand.
GCTCTGTCCCCATGAGGAGAGTTTGCCTGTAGCTGCTCTGTACTGACTAGGGAGCTTGTTTCTAAAAGAAACTGTGAAATCAGGTGCAAGGAAAAAACTATAACCAAAATCCATCAGTTTTAATATATTTTTGAGAAATATACAAGGACAATGGCATTTTACTTTTTGTCTTGGTAGGAAGGTCCATCTAGCACTTATAATCCACTTTTCTCTTGTTACCCTTCTGGACATACTTTAAAAACAAAAACAAACTGTTAGTCACCCATTTGCTCTGGTAGATTTTCTCCAAATCCATAGTCTCATTATTTATATCATGGATGTAAATGACAACACAAAAATATATATTTGATTGCTAAGTCCTAAACTCTTAAGCCAAATTCAAAGAGGCAAGGATGGGGAGACTTGGACATGTTACCAAGAGAGACCAGTCCCTGGAGAAGGACAGCACATTGGTACAGAGCCAGCAAAAAGAGCAAGGCCCTGGGCAAGCTGGATGGACACAGTGGTGACAGCAATGGGCTTAAAGATAGGAACAGCTGTGTGGCCGGCAGAGGAGCGGGTGGTACTTCCTTCTGTTGTACATACAGTCACTATGCATGGGGCCAGACAGGATGGCACCTAACCACCATCACAAAATCTCACACACATCCTCCGCTTGCAGAAGCCTGTTTGGCTACAGACTCAGCCTACACCATCCCACTTCAGCACTACCCTCTCCTATCACCCCACAACCTCTCCACTCAGCTATTTCTCTCCTGCCTCCTTAGGTCCGGCTCTTGGCCTTTCTTACAGGGATCACTGTGATGTCTCCTCAAATTCTGTCCTCACTCGAGCCAGAATGATCTCTACAAAGCAAAAATTACATCATGCCACTTCCCCTTGCTTTTAAGAACCCAGCTCTATGGCCACCAGCTGTGCAACTTGGGCAGCGTTCTTTTCTTCTGTGTGCCAGAGTGTCAGTGCCTTAAAACCGGGTGCAGTAAAAGTAGCCTGAGCACAGAGCAACATCAAAGAAGCCTAGGTAAATCTGGAACAGTGCACAATCCGTCATATGTACTGGAAATGAGTTACGGATTATGCTTCTTAAAATTTAGAATGACATTCCATTCTTTTCCAGGTCCTTCAGCCCCCTTCCCAATCTTGCCCCTGTGGGAATATCTGACCGTCTCCATTTCCTGCCTGGTGCCAGCAAGTCTCTGCTTTAGTCATTCTGACCTGCAAAAACCAGCTGCAGTGGACCAGATGCCCAATCATGGCGAGCCCCCGTGCAGCATAGCGTTTTCAATGACTACACTAATAGAAGTAGGTCACCAGACCCTTTTTCAAAGGTGCCTGTAGGTAGACTAGAAGCTCTAACTGTTCTGTTAGCAGTGGAACATATGGACTGTTTTCACTCCTCAAGGTCTCCATGTTGAACTATCTGCAGTTATTTTGAGCCTTGGATACTTTTCTTTAGGAGCCCTAGTGGTATAGTGGTTACACATGGGACTGCTAATCACAAGGTCAGCAGTTCAAAACCATCTGCTACTCAGAGGGAAAAAGAGGAGGGCTTTCTATTGCTGTAAAGAATTGCAGTCTCAGAAACCCACAGGGGCAGTTCGATACTATCCTAAAGGGTCGCTATGAGTTGGAATCCACTGACCGGAATAAACTCAATTCAGTCTTTGGCTCAGCTTCCTAATCCTCTTCTTTACAAAGGCTTTCCTGTTCTCCCAAGTCTGAGCCAGGCACTCTTCCTAGATACACTTTCGTGTATGCCTTTCGGTGAAAATCTTCATTATAAGACAATTTATATGCTTGCTTCTTTGCATTGCTCTTCACATTAAAACATATGATTCTGGGAGGGAGGGTTTCCTGAGGGCGGTCTATGACAGTTCCTGGCTCATAGTGCACAGGCAATAACTATTTATTGCTTTCATTAATGACTAAACTACTCACATGGAGATAGTCACCCAAATTGACACAAGCGTACTATGCAAGAAATAAAGAATCGACAAAAGAAACTAAAATCTTTTGTAAGTATAAAAATATTTTATATAGTTTTAAAAGAGTCATTTTAAAAAAGCTTTCAAAGAGTTGCATTCTCATTTGAATCATTCTGCATCAAATTGTGAGATTAACTGATGTTCTTTGATGTCTGCAGTAAGGTTTATGGGATGATATGGTTGTTATTTCAAAATGGAAACTAGGCATATTGGTAGATAATTGTATAAAGTAAACATTTTAATTGTCTCCTAAAATATTTGAGCATGCAGGAAATACATTAGCAAATGTGATGTCTGTACTAGACTTGTGTATATTGCTTAATCAGAATGAAAAATTAGAATCATATTGTACATCAAAAACACTGTAAAATGCACTTAGTGGGATGCATTACACATTATTGTGCCAGATAGGAAATATGTAATTGGTGAACTGACAAATTACATTTCTCTAATCATTTCGGACTTTTAAAAAAAGTTAAATCCTTTGTCCTGATTTTGAGATGAACATGTGCACTGAGGCAGCTTACTGGACTCTAATCTAGGCCCCAGTGAAACAGAAATACATCTATTTATTGCGGCAGGTGCTCTTTGCAACTTGGGCTGTGAGAACAGAAGTTCCATTAATTCATGTTCCATTCGTTCTTCTGACAGAGGCCAAATGACACAGTGGAAAGAGTCTCAACCAAGTGTCAAGAGAAAAATTCCTGTTCCAGAGCCCTCTTTGCCACTTAAAATAGCTTTGTAAATCTAAACACATGACGCGCCTTCTCGGAGAGTTCAAAATGGAAAAAAAAAAATTTTTTTTAAGAGTTATGACATGGTGTGGCAGAAAAAGTTCTAAACACACAGCCCTGGGTTTGTCACCACTACTTGGATGACCTCATGGTTTCATTTTCTCTTTTATTCATTTGACATACACGAAGTACTTGGGAATGCTCTTTATAGGCAAGGATGACAGGACAGTACTCTGTCTTACATACTTTGGACCTGTTGTCAGGAGAGACCAGAAAAGTGCTTGGAAAAGTGGAGGGGCGGCCACAAAGAGAAAGACCCTCCAAAGGTGGATTGACACAGTGGCTACAATGGGCTCAGGCTAGAAACAACTGTGAAGATGACGTAGGAAAGGGCAATGTTTCCTTCTGTTGCATAGGGTTACATGGGTAGGAACCAACTAGATGGCACCTAACAATGACAACAACAAATACTTGGGATACACAGGTGAAATATGCACCTCTCATTGAGAGACGCTCCGAGTTTAGTGTGTAACAGGCACCTAAACCTCCAAATCACGTGGTCTGCAGCCACTTCTCAGATGGATGGATGGAGGCAGAAATCTCCTGCAGGTTCTGTTTCAGTAAATCTGTGGAGGTTCTGCTGATCAATGGACAGCAGCTTAAGGGACAAGTGCACAGAGATATAGAGAGATACTGCTTGGCTGCTCCTCAAAGGTGGAAGGTTCAAGTCTATCCAGAGGCACTTTGAAGAAGGTCTTGATGATCTATTTCCAAAAGGCACCCGTTGAAACTCTCTGTAGCCCAGTTTCACTCTGACACACTGGGTGACCCTGAGGTGGAGCACAGAAGGACAATGCAGTCAACTAGGAAAGACAGTGGCGTTGAGGGAAAGGAACAACAGAAGGCGAAAAAGGAGAGAGCCAGTGCAATCGGGAGCAGGTAACAGTTCCACAGGGCATGGGCACGGGAGTGGTCATAGAGTGGTGGGCAAGCAAGAAGGCAAACTGGGAGGCCGATGGACAGACACCAACTTCCAGAAAGTATAATAGTCCACTTAGGGATGATAAAGGCTTGGATTAATGTATTCATCTAGTTCTTCATAGCTGAGTTTTGTAAAATGGGTGTTGTGGGAAGAATCTAATGAAGGAAAAAATGATGAGGATGGGAGGGTAGGGGCAGGGCTGGGAAGAAAGAAATCTCTCCCAATATAGATCCAAGCAGAATTACAGGATCACATGTTTAATTGAATGTGGTTGAGTATACAATGAAGGACGAGAGATGTTTGTAGCTCAGGTGGCTGGAAACCATGTTGTGATTATTGCCTTTTAATTAAATGGAGAATAAAGAAGTGGGCAAAGGTTTGGATTGGGTCAGGGAAGTGAAAGTGAAGATGAGATGGGGTTTCAGCATATAAAATTTCATGGCTGAGATCTTTGTGGCCATTCTAGGTTTAAGGATCTATAGCTGCTTCCAGTATGAAGTCCATTGCCTTTGAATGGGGGATAGTTGCTACTTTTTATTTAGTAATGAGTCAAAACAACTTGGAGAAAGAATTAACATTTTACCCTCATTTTATGAGTCCCTTCAGGGATGTTCTCTTCTAACTTATACGTTCTCTTTGTGTATTCCTTAAAGCTGACTATTAGGACTTTTAATAGTATTATACTTTTTTCTTTTCATCACAGCATCTGTGAATCTTGCCCATGGGTGGGTCATAGAATAAAACTCATTTCCTCTGTCTTTTCCCCTTAATTAAGGCCTGCATCATTTCCGATGCTTTTTGTGTGAAAGGTGATCATTGATCTCATTTTCTCCTTTTACACCATTCTTTCAGTTCTCATGGGCAATATCTGATTATTGTCAGTCTTTAAGTTGTTATGGTTGTGATTCTTTTTGGTGGTAAATAATGTTGTAAGTCTTTGAAGGGAAAAAATGTTTTGTTAAGCCACTGGGATTTTAGAGCTTTTTATTTAACAATAATTTGTGCTAGTATATCTTCATACACCGATGCACACAACACATGGTATACCAATGTTACTGTCTTCTGACCTTTGACAATACAGTGAATGAAATAACTTTTGAACTGAAAGAGAAATTAGGTCCTATGATATTTTCCCATGCATAATCATATTTTCTCATTCTAGATTCTGAGACAAATCAGAAGTGGAGTATGTATGGTAGTTGAGAAAATAACTGTGCCCCAGGGGAAGCTGAAATGAAAAAATCTATTGCCAGAAAAAAGTTACCTTTCAATAATGGTTACTTCTCTCATTTCTTCAAACCAAATTATGCAGGTTTAAAAATAGCAGCAGGGCTTTATTTTTTAAAAAGCCACATCGAAATATGAAAAATCCCAGCTTGGGGTTTCAGTCACTATTCTTAACAGACTTTCAGAGGGTTTTGACAGTTTTTGCTACAAATAGAAAACTTCCAGGAAGGAATTATTCAAAGAAAATAAGTCTTTTATTTTTTTCTTCCAAATTGGGACATGTAGAAAAAGATGACAGTCAATATAATTTCAAGATTTCTGCTCAAATAAATCTACATCCTTCTGCCCAGCACTCAGTGTCCTGATGATGGGTTCCTCACCGAGCTCATTGCCTTTCCCAGGGACTCCATTGACACTACACACACACACACACACACACACACGCACGCATGCACGCACGCACGCACGCAGGCAAGCACGCGTTGAGTTTTTCTTCATGCCTTTATCCATTTGCCTGAATTTTCCCTCTGGGCTTGGAGAATGAGCTCTCGGTTCACTTTCTGTCTTTGTGTTTAGTCCCCTGCTAGTTTGTCTCTCAATAGGACGATGTGCTCCTTCGAGCTCGTGCACATCCCTAAAGCCCAGGCAGAGCGCTGCGCATGCCACCCATGGCGTAAATACGTCTGCTTGCTTAGTTTTGAGTTGGGGGTGGGGGGACGGGAGGAGACTAAAGTAATATGAGTAATAACAGCAACAAAACTCACGGCCATTGAGTCATTTCGGGCTCGTTGTAACCTATATGCCTGGGCACAGGTGCCCCTGTGGGCTTCCCAGTCTCATTCTCTACGGGAGCAGGAAGTCTCATCTTTCTTCCTCAACAAGCTAGTGGTTTCCAACTGCTTACCCTGAGGTTACCAGTCCAACACATAAGCACTGTACCGTGAGGGCTCTTTATAAAGTGTGTGGAAATTCGAAGCGATTTCAGCAGAAGGGCCCATGACTCAGCCCCCATCTTTCCCTGGGAAGAGGAACTTGAAAGACATTGCGCACAGCCTTCTCGCATTCGAAAGCTGCCCGAGATCATTTCGCCGCAGTAGGCTTAGCACAAGGCTCGGTGGAAAGGAGCGTGCACTGTGAGGTGTGTAAAAATCGCCCTGCCCAGGAACCGATAGAGAAACTCTGTCAATCCGTGTTTGCATTTTACCAATTAGGAATTGCATTCTTCACGACTGCCAACACTTTGGAGAAACAGACACACACACACTGTTGGCTACAGCACGCGCAGCACGGACCCCGGACCCAGGCGGGTTTGCACTGTGCAGGCCGTGTGTGCAGTGCCATGTGATACCGGTCCTCTCGGTGTGAGCACCGAGTCTCTCCAGGAAACTGCATGTCACAGTAGAATGTGATCTCATGTGGCTTTCGTGTATTTTTCATTATGTTTAGTGCAATATTGGAAACCTTGAATAACACCACGGGACCCATACGAAGTGCCACTAGGGATGCTGAAAATGCTCCCCAAAGCAGAAAAAAAATCACGAGACTACAAGAAAGCATCCACTTGTTTGGTATGCACCACTTCCAGCTCCCTGAATCCAGCACAAAGGCTCTTACAGGGAAGGAGGCAGACATTCGCCAAGCCCTCCTGCTGCAGGTGCAAACAGGTGTGTAAACCTTGGACAGTTTGTGAAATATCTTTTTATCAAGTAATTAAGGAGGCAGCTTTTGTGGGTACTGTATGCAATACATATAATATACAAAATAAAACTGACTGTTGATGTTATTGGTAAGACTTCCTGTCAACAGTATGCTATTTGTAGTTAAGTGCTGGGGGAGACGAAGTTCTAAGGGGGGCGTTGACTGCACAGGAATTGGTGCCTCTATCTAACCCCAGGGTTGTTCTAGGATCGACTGTATCACACCATTTTGCCCAAACCGTCAACCAACTTAAAGGTGTAACAAACTGTGGTTTTCAGTAACAATGGGCTTCACTTAACTGATAAGGCTGTGAAGCAAGCTCATGTGAAGTACCTGAGAATGCTTCAAAAAGTTTTGGGGGGAAAATGGAATTAAAGGATAATGGAATTTTCCCAGGAACCTTTGGAAGCCCCTACTTTTTTCACCAATGAGTAAAATGTTTTGAAATGTTCAGCTGCCTCGTTGTCCTACATTATCCCATGTCCCATTTAGAGCAGCATTTTCTGGTCTATTAGGTTAAACTCATGTTGAATTGTATTGGCGTTCCTAAAAGGCAAGGTCATGTGGAGCGTCAAGGACAGGAACTGAGCTGTGTCATTGGACGGTGAAGGGGGAGGGACTGAGTCAACTGCCAAACTGAATTCCAGTTCAGTAATCAATTGACTGACAGATTCAATAAATACTCACTGGATGCAAGGCATTGTTCTAGGTATTGAGGAGATAGAAATGAAAAGAATATAGATGTTCTTTCTGTGAACTTGGAGAGATGGACAATACGGACATGAAAAACGATCGAGAGAACTTCAACAGTGGTGGGGGCTATGAAGAGAACAATGGTGATTAAGCGGTCCTGAGAAAAAGCTCTGCGAGAGGGTGACGTGGAAGCAGGGCTCAAAGACACACGCACAAAAGCAAACTCACCGCCATGGAGTCAATGCCAAGTTACTCCAATGAAGAGTTAAGTGGGTCCCAACAAAGATCGTTAGCGTGGAGGGCGTTTCGTTTGTTTGAGGAACAGC
>NW_022103900.1:10133821-10143006 GCF_000313985.2 Echinops telfairi
TTTGGGTGTAACCAGGACGAGAGTCAGTTGCCATCGAGTTGATTTCAAATGGGCAAACCCATTTGTATCCATGGACTTTAAGGGATGATTTTTGAGAAGTAAATCACCAAGCCTTGCTGTACTATTGTATAGTACCCATTATAACACATGTAGAATAATAAATGTGTAACTATAAGGTGTTAAAGGTTAGGTTAAAGATTACATGATACATATGTTTAAATACTTAACATTTAACAACTTGGTGTCTTCATGGATAACTTACAGTTACCTAATCTGGATACCTAATCACAAGTTATTGCATGATTATACTTTGAGTGGTGAGTTCAAGATTCACTGAAATAATTCATTTGAGAGATTTTAAAAATAGGATATAAATAAATTATCAAGGGTTTCTAGTTTGTTTTTTAATTAAGAAGCAGTTATGACGGTACTTAACATGCCATCTTTATATCATTTTAACAATAAAATCATGTAACAATGGAAAAATTTCTAAAGATACCTTTTTAAAGTGTTTTCTCTTGAAAAGGAACTAATGAATTCTTATGACATTACCTTTATCTTGAAGGGCTGCATTAAAGATAGACCTTTAAAACAATATATCTGCCAGATAGTAGATGAAGAAGACCTGTCCAAAACTGCAGTGAGAGTCATTGGATTTGGAGCATGTCTTTCACCTTACTTTTCAACAACTATTTCAAATACTGCAATGCCATAAAACTTGATGTAGGACATAAAACATGTGGTCATTCTCTGCTCTGTACAAAGTATACAAAGGTTATAAAATGCAAACTTTTGACAATATGCTGAAAGGGAAACACAGGGCAATGAATGATTCTCAAAGATCAGTGGCTCTTGTGCTATGCTGTCAGTGGATCTTGTACATTCTGTATATACCAGGCTGCATGATATACTAAGAAAGGGGAGTAAAGTTTAATCATTTTACTTAAGAAAAGAAATAGATATAAATAGGGGGTTTGATATTTTCCTTTAGTATTACCATACATTATCTGATTTTAGAGCTCCTTCTGTTAAATTTTTAAATCTTTCCTAGTGTTTAAATTTTTTAATCTAGTTTTCTTCTCCTGAAATATAATCTACTATGACCTCAATGACTTTTCTTGATTTTGCTGACCAAATAGTGTTTAAAAACAACAACAATAAGAAAACACAGATTTTTATAGACCCTTTCTAGTCTGCATTAATTCAGGGTTTCTCTTATCAATTAAAATTAATAGCAGAGGTTAATTACAGAAAAAATTATTTCTGCAATTAAAAGAGCTTTTTTTAAAAAAACAACAACAACACCTTTTTATCGGGGGCTCTTACAACTCTTATAACAATCCACACATCCATTGTGTCAAGCACATTTGAACATATGTTGCCATCATCCTTTTCAAAATATTTTCTTTCTACTTGAGTCCTTGGTATCAGCTCCTCATTTTTTCCTCCCTCCCCCACCCTCCGACTATCATGAACTCTGAATAAATGATAATTTATTATGACTTTCATATCTTCCATCGTCCACTGTCTACCTTCATCCATGTTTCGGTTGTTCGTCACCATGGGTGGGTGGGTGGGTGGGGATTATACATTGATCATTGTCATCAGTTGCCCCCCACACACATTCCCCCTACCCTCATGGTATCACTACTCCCATTATTATTCTTGGGGGGTTTATCTGTCCTGGATTATGTGTCAAGAGCTCTTATCTGTACCAGCGTACATGCTCTGGTCTAGTCAGATTAGTAAGGTAGAACTGGGGTTATTAGAGTGGGGGGTGGGAGGATCCAAGAAGCACTACTTGGTAATTCCAGCTACCTGGGCTCTCTTTGTTTATTTATTCTGATCAGTTGAGTTTTAAGCCATTCCTTACATTTGTGAAAACAAAAATAATTATCTGCCCAATTTGATTAGTTTTTAGCAAGTATACCAAGAATCACCTTGTATAGTTTGATTGATGTTATAGGAAAGAAGCTAACTGATTGGTTTAAAAAAAAAACCCAAACTAAAAAAAGTAGAATTTTCATTTAGCTATATCAAATGGCAACTAAGGACCAGGCTTCAAACTAGAGGATGATAAAATAAACCCCCTGCACCTATCTTCATGGAGCTAACAATCTTACCACCGAAATTCACCTCTGCTCAGAGGCTAGCCCTCTATTTTGCAGATTCAGTAACTTGAACCCATCAGTGCAGTATCATGGATTAGAGTAATGGATAACTCTTGTTAACAACACCAATGAAGTATAACAAATTACTTAAAGTGGCTCTTCTAGCTAGTCTTTGTAACTCCCAACAAACAAGAGTTTCCTGATGGGTCTGGGTAGGAGAAGGTGGGTGTGTTAGGCAGGGTTCTCTAGAGAAATGAAACCAGGACATTTATGATTTTATATATAGATACACAGATATAGATGATATAGATATAGATTTACTCGGTGATAAGGAATATAACAGCTAATTAGTCCACACAGCAGTACAGAGGGTTCAGTTCAACTCACTTCCGTGGAACAGTTAAGATACTGGAAGTCATTCAACTTACGTGGGCTGTCTGGTCCAAGGTCAAGGAAGCAGAGAGCAGAGTCCTCCCTGGTGCAAAGCAAGCAGAGTCTGCCCACAGGAAACAAGCAGCAGGGTTGGTCACTAAGAGTCAGTAGCTTGGGAGCTTAGCAATGCAGGCCTGGATGGGATATTGAACACAAGCAATACAAGGCGACACACGTTCCACCAGCCTCAAGCTTAAGTAATGTATGCACCAGCAGTGTGGTAAAGCAAGTCTCAAAGGAGCCTCAAACTCTAGCAACACGATCCATGGGTTGGCCTGGCCCGCAGGTACTGCAGCTCACAGGTTGAGTCAGAGGACTAGCTAAAGCAGCATCATGCTCCAGCACGCTCTGAGCACCAGAGAGCAAAGAAGAGGGGGGCGAGCCTTGCAGAGGCATTTATTTTTTTGCCCTTCAATCAAACTGCGACCTAATTAATCCCACATGTTCCTCTTGGCCAGGTTGGCACAATAAACCTACCTATCACAGTGGGGAGAGATGCTGATAGGATTATATGATTCTGTTGTGAGTGTTTATTTGCACGGCTAATGGTGATTGTAAAAACTTGGAACACTAAGGTGGCAATTGGTCAATGTTACTAGTCTGCTGGGTTTAAAATAAGCCACCTCAGAAACAGGAAAGGGGATTCCATTCCTATCAAGAAAGAGTTAGGAATGGAGTGTGCCCTTGGACCCCAAATCTCAGTGGAATGAAACTCTTTGATCTGGGGACAGAAAAGTACAACACCAGAGAATCGGTAGTGGAATGGCAGCAGGAACAAGAGAGAGAGCATGAGGCAGAGCAGTGGGCTGTGCAGCCATGGAGTGAGTCAAGCGGAGTGGCTGTAGGAGGAGGCCTGTTTGCAGACTAACATACCGCCGGGAACTTTATTGGGGAGTTATGTTAGCTGACTCATGGAGCTAGAGCTGAGTGTCCTTGGGCTGAGGCTTATGGCAGAACAGCAGGCCCTTTGAGCATGTGGGGCAGAGCTGGAAGAGCTTCACACTATCATTTGAGCAGAGCAGAGGCCAAGAGGCAGAGTGGCTGAGAGGCCAAGGACCAGAAAGCTGCCTCCCTGCATGCATAGCTGGGAAGAGACTGCAGGAATGAAGAATTAAGATCTGTGTTTTGAGTATGTCTGATCCTGAATTGTAACCCATTAATTTTCATAAAGAACTCCAAAGTTTTGAGTATTATTTGTGAGTTCAGTGTAGCCATTACAATTAATTAAAAAACCTGACAGAAAAAAAGAGTAATGTGGGAAGGATGGCTGCTGTCAAGATTGCTGTCAAGAAGCACAGAGGTTGGCAGAAGGAGGCATGTGTGACCTCAGCCTCACAGGCATGGCCTTGGGATGCTAATGCTAATGTGCCTCCTCCCTGCGTGTGAAATCAAAGGAAATTAGCCTTCACCTCCAGGCCCCTTTTTTGCAACCCTGAAAATGATGATATCATAGCAATTTTTAAATTATACTGAAAATTTAATTGTTAAACAGATTGCCCCCTCAATATTGATCAAAGCAGGTATCCATAGAGACTCAGAGAGTGAGGGGTCGAGGTTTGAATACTTGATAGGCTTAAGCTCAATCTCCAAAACAGAAAGATAGCCTTGCTCTCTTCCAACGTGTTTGTCTTGGTGGGACCTCTGAGACTATGGCCGTATTCACCTTTCAGGTCTAAGAACAAACTTCCTCCCCTGGATCAATTTTCAACCAGATAATAGGCAAGTTTATAAGAGGAACAATAAAAACCAGGAGCTCCACACATCTTAGAATAATCAAATAACCATGTCAGACTAAAAGACCAAGTTCAGAAGGGTTAGGGAAAAAAGAGGGAAGGAAACAGGAAACCAGGGCAGGAAGTGAGATATGCGATGGTACACTCTGGGAATTGTAGTCCATGAAATGAAATCAAGTGCGTCTCTGAATTACTGAATTGGAAACTGACCTGCTGTATACCTTCATTTAATTCACAATACGACATTAATAAAGTAATAGCAAAAAACCAAACAACATGTTTGTCTTAAAGGTTATAAAAATGTTAACTTATCTTTCTAATGAAGATTTAAAAATTTAAGGAATCAATCTGGCTACTGTTAATTTGTACTGACCTATGAGCAAATCTCTTACGAAGACTGTGCACTTCTCTCCTCTGACCCAGTGTATGTCTCACAGGGCAACAATTCTCACTCAAAGCTGGGGCAGCACCATTGTTGTCCTGTACACCGACTGCTTGCCAGACACGGGTGAGAATACAATGAGATACTGAATATAAAGTACCTGGAATTTGGGGGCTGGTTGACTACCCCCTATAGCATTTATTATATCTTCACCTATTTATTCTCTTAAACATTTGAGTAATACTTGAAAAGTGGGGGGTTAGAACAAGTGAAGTTATTCTCCTTAAGGTCCCTCCTGGAACTGTAAGACCGGCCAACACCATCTTTTACAAAGTATGAAAGAAAGTAGCAGAGAAGACACCTGTAATATCTAGGCCCCCAATTAACTCTAGAATGATCTCTCTCTCTTTCTCCTATTCACCTCTGTTTCCCAATATGCAAAAGATGTTCCCAAATATATGGGTTTTAATGGTAGGGATGGAAGTGTTTACCAAAAAAAACCCCAAAACAAACAAGCAAAACACACATACCCACACTGTCAATGAGTCAATTCTGCCTCAAAGTGACCTCACAGGACAGAGTAGAAGTGCTCTTATTCCAACTCATAGGGAGCCTGGAGGCAGAACGGGACTATTCCGCAGTGGTCCTCTGGTGGTGGACCTCCAAAGGAGGAGGCTGCCTTGCCTCTCCCCCGTGGAGCAGGTGGTGCCTTGGAAGCCCTAGGCTATCCACATCAATTAGCAGTCCAGTGCTTAACATCCCCAGGGCTCCAAATGCCATCGAATGCTGACACTGGGGGTAAAGCTCAGAGGAAGAGGTAGAACTTTGAACTATAGTTTGAACAGGACTTAAGAATACTCATGTGGCAAGAGATATCATAAAAGAAAGAATTTAGGACTAAGCTTAAAACATGATTTCAATATCAAAAGAAATGCCATGATTTTCACATGCATTTCCATGATATGAATTGTTAAACTCTCACTGCCAGCAAGATGATTCCAGCTTACATTCCCTAGAGGACAGGGTAGAACCTCCCTTATGGGTTTCCTAGACTGCTAATTCCTTATGGGAGTAGAAAGTCTCATATTTCTTCTGTCGAATGAACTACAGGTGGTTTTGAACTACAGACCTTGCGGTTGACAGGCCACATTGTAACCAATATGTGACTAGGGCTCCCTGATATGATTTTTACTCTTATTGAATTCTGTGTTTTCTAACATATCCTTTAACTATCTTGAAGGCCGAGTATGATATAAGGCCAGATTTGTCCTTGTATTGCAATATTACACCTCAAACTGCTTTTTACTCATTGCCATCGTGTCAATGCTGACTTATAGTGACTGGCTGTGGGTTTCTGAGACTGTAACTGTTTATGGGAGAGAGCCCAGTCTTTCTCCCATGGAGCTGCTGGTGGTTGCAAACTACCGACCATACAGATCACAGCCCAATGTGTAACCACTATACCACTAGGCCTCCTTCCAGGCAGGTTCTTAATCGTGCTTATGAAAGGAATGAATGACTCATCTTTATCATCAATCAAATAGTACACATATTGTGATAGTTAGGTTTTTGTGTCAACATGGCACCTGTAAGAAGATGTAGGTGGAGTTTAGCCTGTCAATCAGGGCATCCCCCTTGGAGGTGCACCAAGATATATAGCTCTCTGGAAGCTGATTTCTCTCTATCTCTTCCTTGACCTGCCTGCTTGCTGGCCGATCTGAGAGCTGCTGGACTCTTGCCTTGTTTTCCAGCAACCTCAGATCCACATGACATTGCATGCACCCTCCTGTGATCTTCTTGAATTCTGCATCATTGCATGTGGCTGTGTGAGTCTGAAGAGGGACTTATGGGCTGGTATGGACTTGTAAACTTGAGCTAAACTGGGCTGGGATATTTCTTGATATATCATTATTTCTTGATATAAAGCTCTTTCTTACAGACGGGTGTCATTGGATTTGTTTCTCTATTCAACCCAGCCTAACACACATATTATCTAGTTATCATACATACATTTCTTAAACTCTATCCTGAGAGACCAGTGTGTGGTCTCTGTGACTCACACAGAAAGAGGGTTGACTTCATATCTCTAGAATATATCCCTTTGATATCTAAGAGTCCAGTAGAAGAGTGATCTCTAAGACATATTGGCTAGGCATGAGTCAAATGGGAAACAAAGAGCCCAAACAACTTTCTCTACAGTCATGGAGTCTTTCACAAATGTAGTCATTAGAAGCTGTAACTGTTAAAATTCTACATCCATCTATCCATCACTAAGCTCATTCTAAATGCTTGTACAAATACAGCAAGATAACAATAAAATAACAGCAACAAAAAATATATAGAGGACACTCAGACAATAATGTAGACAATAATAAAAGGAAAATAAACTAAAACCATAACACATGAAATATAGGCTTAATTAATATGACAAGGAAGTAAATTTATGATGAAAATAATCCATCAATCATTACAGCAGTACATTGACAGGGAGCTGCCAGAAATTCAAGCCAGATTAAGAAGAGGATGTGATACGAGGGATATTATTACTGGCATCAGATAGATCTTGGTTGAAAGCAGAAGTTATCAGAAAGATGTGCATTTGTGTTGGGTTTTTTTTTGCTCTACAAGGGCATTCAAGTAGATCATAAAAAACTATAGGGATTATGGGAATACTTTATTGTGCTCATGCAGAATCTATACATGGACCAAGAGGTAGTTGTTGAAACAAAACAAGGGAATATTGCTTGATTTATAATCAGGAAAGGCATGTGTCAGGGTGGTAACCTTTCACCATACTTATTCAATGTATAGGCTGAGCAAGTAATGTGAAAAGCTGAATTCTATGAGGTAGAATGGGCTATCACGATGGGAGGAAGGCTCACTAACGATCGGCAATCTGCAGGTGCCACAAGCTTGCTTGCTGAAATTGAGGATGACTTGAAGCACTTGCTGATGAAGTCCAAGGATTACAACTTTCAAATGTACAATTTTACAGCTTGCACTATGGATTACACACAATGTCAAGAAAACGAAAATCTCCGCAATTGGACCAATAGTCAACCTCATGATAAATGGAGAAAAGACTGATGTAGTAGAGGCTTTTATTTTCACTGGCTATGCAATCAATACTCAGGAAACAGTAGTCCAAAAACTCACATGACATATTGCACTGGGCAAATCTGCTGCACAAGAAAGGTTTAAAGTGCTGGAGGGCAAAGCACTCTGAGGTCTACACTTTGCCTTATGCATGGCGTTTTTCAACTCATGTGCATGTGAACGTTAGCCGATGAAGAAGGAAGACGCCAATAGGAGTGATGTGCTTGACATATGGTGTCAGCAAAGAACAGTGCAGTTGCTGTGGGTTGATAGGAGAGTGTTCTGCAAGAAGTACAGCCAGAATGCTGCTTGGAATGAGAGGAAGTGGTGAGACTTCCTCTCACATACGTTGACCTGTTCTCTGAAGAGACTAGTCCCTGGGATGATTATCTTGCGTGGTGAAGGAGAAGGGCAGCAAAAACGTAGACCTCCAACAAGATGGATGGACACAATGGCTTCAGCACTGGCTCAAGGACAACCACTGTGAGGATGGCACAGGGCCAGGCAGCGTTTGCTTTTGCTGTATGTTGGGTTTCCGTGAATCAGAGTGAACTCAATGGCACCTCACAACAGTAATTATACTACACGGACTAAGGGGCCCTTTTGGCATAAGGGGCTGCACATTCAGCTGCTAACTACACAGTCAGCAGTTTTACCCACCAGTCCTCTCCAGGAGAAACACGAGGCTGCCTGCTCCTGTGCGGGGCTGAAGGCCTCAAATGGGCAGTTCCACTCTGTCCTTATTTGTTTGCGTCAGAATCAACTAGATGGTGACGAGGTTGCTTTTTGTCGTTGTTGTTGTTGTTAACAGACTACAATAGTAGCACTGAATTTTATTTTATGCAAGGATTTGATCTTTACAGGTATATTCTGATTGACCTGGAAAACACATATGCTCCTTAGAACATGAAATCAAAAAAGAAGATAAGGGGGGTATATTATTAGCATTTCTTTAGGTATACTGTCCAATATCCTTAGTTCTAAACCCGAGGTACATGGTTAGTTTAAAAACTGTTACCTGAGATGTTCATAAGAGTTGTATGAGCCCCCAGTAAAATGATTTTTTTTAAAAGAATGTTTCGTAAGGGACTTTCTACTTCATCTTGTCACTATCACAATCGCATTTCCTTTTTGCTGCTTCCGTCTTTTAATCTAACTCTGTTTCTCCCTTAAGACATTCATTTAAAGTGTAGTTCTGGGATTTACTGACTGGCATGACTGCCAATTTGTTCATATTTCAAAAAAGAAAAAGAAATCAATGAAAACAGAACTATACCCAGCTACTGGAAATAATAAAAGTTGGTATATAAAATGTGTACCCTTTAATCTTTCATATGAAAAGTTGGTGGCAGAATCATTGTGAGCCTTCTGGAACTCAGGGGTCTATGAGAGGGCACGTTTTTGATCTAATAAAGGCAGTCGTGCGCAGGT
>NW_022103900.1:10143249-10150890 GCF_000313985.2 Echinops telfairi
CTTGGTAATGGGCTTAATTAGGGCATCATAGGAACTCCTACGTATGCCATCATATTTTCATGAATAAGACTGAGCAGCTGAAGGCTGTCATGGGTGATACATAGATAAATTCCTAAGAATTTCAGGTAGCTGTGCATGTCAACTCAATTATTGTGTGTAGAACACTCTTTTTCAATCAGGCACCAGGGTAACTTACAATAGCTATCCGTCAGAGATGGTCACTCATCAGAGGGTAATGGACTCTCGGGAGCAGGGGGAGTTCAGTGGTAGAATTCTTGCCTTCTACGGAGCATACCTGGGTTTGATGCCCAGCCAAGGTAGCTCACATACAGCTACCACTCAGCTGTCAATAGAGGACTATATGTTGCTATGGTGCTGAATAGGTCTCAGTGGATTTTCCAAACTAACATGGGCAAAAAGAAAGGGTCAATGATCCATTTCTGGGGAGAAAACACCACCCAATGAGAACCCTCTGTATCGAGTTCAAGCTCACTGTGCGTGAGATTTGGGACTGACTCAAAGGTAGCTCAGAACTATAATAACAACAATGGGATAGCTAAATGCTGTGTTCCTCTGAAGTAGAACTAGAACCCGTTCGTCACTGTACAATCCTTCTAGCTTCAACCCTAAAACCAAACCTGCTGCCATCAAGTTGATTCCAATTCATCGTGACCCCAGATGTTAGAGAATGGAAAGTCATGCCATAGGGGTTTCTTGGCTGTAATTGGTTTGGGAACTAGATTGTCGAGCATTTCTGCCATTGCACCACTGTGTGGGTTATGGCCATCAACTTTTCAATTAGCAGCCAAGGACGAAGGTTTGCTCAACCCAGGGATACCCTTACCCCTTAAAACAGAAAACCAACACACTTAAATTGTTAATATACTTCTCTGTTTATATTAAGGATCCCTGATGGTGATGTGAGTTAAGCATTAGGCTGCTACACATGAGGTTGGCAGTTCAAACCCACAACCTGCTCAGCTGGAAAAAGATGAGACTGCCAGTAACCATGAAGGTTCACCTTCGCAGAAACCCTAAGGAGCAGTCTATTGTACCCTACAGGGTTGCCATGGTTGGAATTGACATGATGTCAGCGGGTTTGTGTGGGTGTATCTATTCCTTGGCCGTGAACGTTATCTTCTGAGAGTCACAGTTAGGCTGTTAGGTCGCACAGTCTAACACGGCTGTTAGGTTAGATGGCAGATGTTGAAACATGTTTTGCAAGTAGAAACTGCTCGCTAGAATCGTTAGCTATAAACGGGAGATGCTTAACGTATTTCAAGTATCAACCGAGCCTGACCAGGTCTCGGTGGGGTTTCCTGGCTAAAATGGCCTCAGAACAAAAGGGCTGGTGATCAACGTCTGAAAATGAGTAAAACATAAAGCAGGCTGAAATTGAGTGATCCAGGTTCTTCTCCCCAGAGGGAGCATGGGACCCCTGGCAGGATCCCTTGAAAAGTGGCTATGGGGATAAACGATTTTAAAGATAGCAGGGGACATTTTCAGGCAATGCAACTTGATTTGTGTTGGGTCACAAATCAATCAGAAATGGTGAACAAAAAGATATATCTTCATGGGATTTAGAATTGAGCTTTGAATCATTTCTAAATGATCTATTTCCAGAGTTTTCGTGCTCCCAGAGACTGGACAGAAAAAGGACCATCATAATCCCCTCCAACGGAATCCAGGGGGACTCATTACCTCAAAAGTGATGATTTTTCAAATCAGTATCAGGTAAACAATAAAGGTCAGGATCTCAAGGAGACAACATGATAGGAAAAAAGCAGAAAAAGAAAATTATAAACAAATAGGTCCCTAGGGGGCTTAAATACTAGAGTCATTAGACCCCCTTGGCTCAAACTGTGCCCTGGAATGAATTCTGACTCAGGCCACCTTACAGGGCAGAGTAGAATGGCCTCTGTGGGCTTCGGACACGGTAGTTCTTCCCGGGAGACAAAACCTCCTCCTTCACCCTGGGGCAGCTGGTGGTTTGACACTGCTGGCTTTGTGGCCAGTGGCCCAGTGTATAACCGACCACACCACTGGAACACTGACCCCAAATAGCACATTTTATATTTTCCAGGAGATAAAAGATTGAAAATTTCACTAAATATTCGGAAACTATAAAAATAGAATAACCAACATTATGTAGCAATACACGTTTCATTAATATTTTGGAATCAATTTAATCAAGATATGTCAGAAGAAACTACTTAGAAATAAATCATGGAAATAACCTTTCTCCCACAAAGCTTCTGGTGTCTACCCTGAGGATCGCAGCCCCATGCAACCGCGACACCACCAGGGCTCCTTAAAATGAGAGGGAGAAAAAAAAGCTATTTAATTAAAACAAACAGACAAGTATAAGATTTAATTGATTTCTCTACATAAACAATTAAGCCAGAGAAATGGAAGAATATATCAAAATGTCGAAAAAATGCAGTGCCAACCAAAAATTACATAACCAACAAAAAATATTTTAAATATGAAAGCACACAGAAAAAGAATTAGACACAAGGCAGCACTTCTTCATGGTGAAAACACTGCGCAACTGTAAAACGAAGACAACTTCCACAACCAATAGGTGGCATCTATGAAAAAGCCATATGGAACATCCTGTTTACTGATGGCATATGGAATGTTTTCATGTAAGATCAGAAACAATACAGAGGCCTGTTCTCATCACTCTTACTCAGCAGTGTGTTGAACATTGCAGGCAGGATAATTAGAAAAGAAGAAGAAAGTGTAGAAAATGGAAAAAAGAAAAGACGTAAATAGCATCCTGAATGGAAATGCAGTAATAAAATTATTTGCAGATAGACATAATTTATATAGAAAATCTAAGAAATCCACCATGGAAAAAAACATTCACAATGAATAAATTGGTTTAGGAAGGTGGCGAAATACATGATGCAGTATACAGAAATGAACTAACTCAACAATGAAAATAAGAAAGCAACTTCATCGGTGCTGTTGGGAGGTGTCATGGGCTTGGTTCTGGCTCGTAGCAACCTCCTGAATCGCAGCAAAATGCCGCCTGGAATAAATTGAAGCAAATGTTTAGAAATAACTTTAAGAAAAGTAGTGCGCATTTCACATTCTAAAACTGGAACACATTGTTGGCATAAACCAAAGAAGAACCAGATAAATAGAAAGCCATCCCATGTTCATGGACCAACGCATCTATACTGTTTAAGATGCCATCCTTCGAATTGATGTACAGATGCAGTGCAGTAGCCACCGAGAGACCAGAAAGGTCCCGTTTGAGTTTGCGCATGTGGAGGGATGTTCTAAAATACATCTCACAAGTGAAGCACTCTACAGAACAGTCTGTTATTTTCTTATCATCTGGAGCGTACAAGTCTAAACCAGGGTTTTGACAGCGTCGATCCTTTTTCCGAACGTTTCTCCAAGTTCTGGGACCAGCATAAATCCTGGTGGCGTAGGGGTTACGCCTTGGGCTGCAATCTGCAAGGCCTGCGGTTCAAACCACCAGAGCCGCTCAGTGTGGAAACCCACCAGGCTAGTTCTCCCTGCTCCGATAAGGTGGTGCGGATTTGGCGCGGACTCAATGCAGTGAGCTGTCATTGTTGAGCACCACTGTCATTTCCGAGCAGTCCCTGCATCTGCTCAGTTCTTTCTTAACGTAGAAGTCATTTGGTTTAGGACCCTCCTCCTCCTGCCAGATCCTCATTAACATAACAAAAGGGACCTCATTCCCAATGGTGTTATATTGATGTGTACAGGGTACAGGATTTCAACATGTATTTGAGGTTGGGAGAGGCACAATTCCATTCATAAGAGCTCCTTTATAGAAATTGATGAGCTGATGCTAAAATTAGTGATGAATGTTACTACACCAAGAAATTCATTGGTTCTGAGGTTTTCCTGTAGTGCACCTTAGCAATGGACACTGCTATAGTTCTGAGAGGATAGCAGAAGATGTCAGCTTCCTAGGTTAGCCTAAGGGACAGTTTTCCACTCACAGCAATCGTAGAAAGTAGAATTTGAACATTTGTGAGGGTTCCCTGAACTTCAGAATCCCCACTGTAGAGCTTCAGGTACTACTTGGAACATGAAGTAGGCTACGTTACAGGAAATGGCCATGCCAACATGGCAGGGCAGGGGAAGAGGAAGGGGAAGGGGAGGGAGATAAAAAACACATCTCAACTTCATATTCTTCTTATTGTCCCATTGGTGGCTCTTATTCAACAAGTCCAAATCGAACTTAGAGCAGAAGGGAGGACCGTGGTGTCAACTATACTGTTGGTCCTCCCAGGGCTCTGGACAATGGGGAGAAGCAGAACAACCCAGTTCGATGAGACAAAGGGATTCTTAGAAACAGTGTGTGTCCTTACTGCCTCAGGAGAAAGAGCCAAAACCAATCTGAGAGGGGCTTCCAAAAAATTTGTGGGATGTGAATTTTTCCATGAACTTTTTGAAACCCTCTTGATTTGCACAGTAAAGAAATTATAGCTCAAAATAAGAACACATTTTATGGTAAGTAAATTGCATACTAATAGTAAAGTATTTTCAGAAACTAGTTGAAAGAAAACAATAAATTAGTGAATCAAAGATATAAGGGTTTTCAAGTTATGTGATATAAATAAAATGCAGATATATCAGAAAAAATAGGGAGGGGAAGAATGAGAAATAAACAAAAACAAACAAAAAAGTTGATTTGATGATCCCAGATTGTGTATTGCTTGTGGACGTGTGCCTTTGTTTAGGTCCTTAACGAAATACTGTGAGTGCATCCGGTCTCTTCCAAAGTCACTTGGTTGATGTGATATGAAATCAAAGACATGCTATCTTAAACACACATCCATCGAATGCCACTGGACATAAGTTACACACTAACAATGGTCACTCAACCGCCACAGCAGCAAAGCGGAGCAGTAGAGGAGGGAAAATGCACTAATATGATAATATGATTAAACATTCAGTAAGAATGAAAGAGTAGATTTAGTCTAAAATGTTTAAGTGCTCAGTGAGAAACAATGCTTATCTCATTTGATGAAAATGAATGAGTAAATCTAAACCACTTCAAAAAACCCACAGACATACAAATATTGGCAGTACTGCTATGGAGAAAGGTATGCCATAAAATATCCACCCCAACTCTCTGATACAATAGAAGACCAAGTCTTGAAGGCACAGAAGTTAACAGAGGTAAAAAGAACACCTCAAAAGGTTAAAAGTACTACATTTTTTGTTGTTGCTTTGTTTTTCATTTTTATTTATTTTCCAATTTACTAAATTTATAAAATTTTTAAAATCTAGAAATATAATCAAAACATATAAAGCAAAAATAGAATATAGAGAAAAACAAAAACTACTGAGACAAATTAAAAAAAAAACAAATAATAAAAAAGGTCAGCGCACAATGACGGAGGACTTTAATCTGTTCCACATTATCTTTCCACTGCATTTCCCTGAACTTCATGAAGCCCCTCAGACCCAACAATTCTAGAAAACATCTTCCTTTCAAACACAGAGACATTTTAATAAAAATTCTCATCTTCACGAACAAGTTTTAACAACATTCAAAGGCCTGAAATCATACAGGGTATAACAGGGGGATTAAACCATGTATTTTAAAAAAATAAGAAGATAGCTAGAAAACTCTGTCAAAATGGATATCATAAAATAATTCAAACTGAGTAATAATGAAATAAAGAATATTGAGTGAGATAGCACATATAAACACACAAACACTCTAGTGTGAATATCAGAAAATAGGAAAATGTGTATATTAATGAACTAAAAGCATCATTTATTGCTAATTAAATTTTCCCGTTTTCTAATGTTGACTTTTGAATATATGGATGCATGAACTAATGGGCCTGGTGGTGGTGTTTGGTTAAGTGTTGGACTGCTCACCACATGGTTGGTGGTTCAAACCCACCAGCTGCTCCTCAAGAGAAAAGTGAGGGTATCTGCTCCTGCAAAGATTTCCAGCCTCAAAATTCCTACATCAGGTCACGATGAGTTGGAAGTGACTTGTTAGTGGCGGGCTTCTTTCATGCTTGAGCTATAAGCATCATCTATGGCAGTGGTTCTCAACTTCTGGGTTCACGGCCCCTTTGGGGGTTGAACGACCCTTTCACAGGGGACGCCCAATTCATAACAGTAGCAAAATGACAGTTATGAAGTAGCAACAAAAATAATTTTATGATTGGGGGTCACCACCACATGAGGAACTGTATGAAAAGGTCGTGGCATTAGGAAGGTCGAGAACCACTGCTCTATGGCTTGTTTGTCAGTTTGTTGTACTGTGAGACCTTGGGTGTTGCTGTTAGGCTAGAAGCTATGTCACTAGTGTTTTATATACCAGCCTGGTCACCCATGGTAATCAGGCATCAGCAAAGCTTTTATAGAGGACCTGGTGATACTTCTAAAGTTATTTGCCAGTGAAAACATTGTAAATGACAGCAGAACATCATTTACTACGGTGTCAGAAGATGGGAGCATCAGGTGAGAGGGCACTCAAAATATGACAGTGGTTGAGCTGCCTCTACAAAGCAGAGTCCAGCTGAATAATACAGGTATAGATATAGATCTGGGGCCTTAATTTGCTGATGTGCATGAAACAAAGTGAGAAGAAAAACCTGAAAAACATCCATTAATAATTGGAAGAGTGAGTGTTGAAAGTGTGAATCTAGCACAGTGGGAAGTTGTCAAAAATGAAACAGAATGTTTGAAGTTAGAACCCTAGGTATTCATGGTAGACAACTGGGGAGAGGTCCCCTGAAAAAAAATGATGATAATAAGGAAGAAATGGGTAGCGGGGGCACGGGGTGCTAACCCACCAAAGGGGGGGTATTGTTTATATCTCTACCGGGAAAGAGGGACCAGACTTCAACCCAGTGCTCCAAGGTGTGGACGCAACATGCAGGCATGGAGGAGGGAACCAGTGGAGAGGTCTGGGCCCCAGTCCCAAATACTAAGTGGATGCCTGCCCCTCCCCCCAGAAGAATTTACTTCAAAGGACGGCATTGAATTTGCAGCTCTGGGAGAGGGACATATCTGATCTGAGCACACGGGAGCAGATGAAGGGGGAGTAAGAGAGTGGAGGACATCCTGGCCCACCAGGCCTTGAGGATGATGATCCCAATTAGAGCAGCCAGTCCACAGAGAGGACCACGTGGCCAGCCCCGCTATGAGACATGACGTCCCTCACTGACCCATGGCCCTACGGGGACAGCACCGGAGACACAGGGTGGGAATTGCGCCTGATCTGGTCCTGCTACACTGAAGCAAAGCACTGGGGGAGTGCAGTGGAACAGCAAGGGAATGGAGTGGCAGGGTCCCCAGGGAATGCTGAAGTTGGACTTTGGGGCCAGGGCGTGGTGCCCCAACAGACTGGACTGGAAAACACTCCTAAAGGCCAACAAACGATCCTTGAACTAGCAACAAGCTTTTCTTTCTTGTTGTGTTGTGTTTTGTTCTTTGTCAGTGGTTTGTTGTTGTTGTTGTTTTGTTGTATATTGTTGCTTGGTTTTGCTCTGTCTTGTTTTTGTGCATGTTATGATCTCCACAGGTCTGTCTAAATAAGATAGGCTGGATGAACAATCTTGAGGCGAAAACAACGGGACCGACAGTTCCGGGGGAACATGGGATAGAGGGAGGTGGGGGGAA
>NW_022103900.1:10152395-10164010 GCF_000313985.2 Echinops telfairi
GGATTGTGATAAGAGTTGTATGAGCCCCTAATAAAATGATTAAAAAAATAAAAAAAAAAAAGAACCCTAGGTATTAATGAATTCAAATGAATGGCATTGGCCATTTTGCATCAGACAATCATGTGATCTACTAAGCAAAATGAAGAGGAATGGCATCATATTTATTGCCAAAAAGCATATTATAAGATCTATCATGAAGTTCAATGATAGGATCATCATATCTAACACATATCAGTTATGATGACTTTTATTCAAAATTAGGCACCAACCAGGAATGCCAAAGTTGAAGCTATTGAAGATTTTCACCCAATTTTTGAAGTTTAAAATTGATCACATATGCAATCAAAATGCACTGACAACTATTGATGATTGATATGCAAACGTTGGAACAAATGCGGGCTTGGCAATAACAGAAACAATGCTGTTGATCCCAGGATAGGATTTGGCACATCCAATGATTTATCCTTTCAACAATATGAATTATGACTACACAGTCTATTTATTTCTTGAATATACACATAGTATATTAACTGTATAGAATATGTAAAACTCAAATAAGCTTCCTGTGGATAGACACAAAGGAGAAAAAAATCACAATATCATCTGTCAAAACAAGCCAGGGGCAGACTATGGAACAAACCACCAATTGCTAATATGCAAGTTGAAATTGAAGTGAAAGAAATGTCAAAGAAGTGTGTTAGTGGCAAAGAACAAGACTGAGAATATCCCACCTGAATGCAGAATACAAACTGATGCTTCAACATAGATGAAATGCTGGAAGCACTCACTTCTCTTTGCCAAAGAGATCTAAATAATCTCCATATTCAGAGAACATTGATCTAATAGATTGAGGAGATTATCAAACAACACCACTAATATAGCACCGAAGTAAATTTTTGCTGAATAATTCAATAATGGGTTCAGGAGCACATCGACCCTGGTCACTCTTAATCCTCAAATTGACAAATGATTCTATAACTACCACAATGAACTTCCAAAAATTCAAGTTGTATTCAAAAGTGGCATGGAATGAAGGACATCATGAAAAATAAAGAAAGGGTAACACTGTCAGGTATGAAATACATCTCTCAGGTGTTAAAAAGCAAAAGGAATTATGGGGAATTTTATATTTAAATATCTGAAGATTCAGATGAAAGGGATAAATTCTTAGAAAATAATGTTTAACACATGAAGAAATAAAAATTCAGAATAGTTCTATAAGTGTAAAGACACTGAATGATTTACTTAAAAGGTCAGATGGCTTAAAAATTTTTTTTTAATAAGATGGCTTTATCAGTAAGTTCTATCAACTATTAAGAGAAAAATGACATATGTCACCCCTACCATCAAGTTTTCTGATTCCCAGCAACCCTATAGGACAGAGCAGAACTCCCTTTTGGGTTTCAGAGACTATCAATCTTCACAAGAGCAGAAAAGTTCATCTTTCTCCAGTGTAAAGGTCTAGCTGGTGGGTTTGAACTGATGACCTGGCAGCTAGTTAGCAGCCCAATATGTAACCCACTATGCCACCAACGATCCACCAGTGTTATATAAAGAAAAGAAAGACAAAGAAATGCTCCCCATACCTAACAAGAATTCCATACATTTATAACAGTATTTCAGAAGAATGTCTAATAAGAAAGGAAAATTAAGGACAAATTTCACTCATAAATATGTTAGTCTAGGTAGACTAGAGAAACAAATCCAGAGAGACTCATATGTGTATAAGAAAGAGCTTTATATACAAGAGCAGTTGAATAGTGAGAAAAGATCCCAGCCCAGTCCAGATCAAGTCCAGAAGTCCTATATTAGCCCATGTGTCTGATACCAATGTATAAAGCCCTATTCAGACTCATGAAACACATGCAATGACACCAAATGCAGGAAGATCACAGGCCAGTGAGTGGGAAGTATTGTGGATCCAGTGGTGTTGGAAGCATCTCAGCGCTGGCAAGGTTCTCCACATGGCTTCTCCAGCTCCCAGGGCGGCATCAGGGTAGGTCTATGTGGCTTTTCCTCACAGGGATATCTCATAGGGAGCCAGCAGAGAGAGCGTATCCTGCTTCCAGGGAAGAATACAGGAGTTCCCAGAATTCTCAGGAGAAGGCCATGTCCACACAGAGACCTCATTGGCTATCACCTGATTGACAGGCTAGACTTCACCCTGTCACTCTTAATCCTCAAATTGACAAATGATTCTATAACTACCACAATGAACCTATGTGTAACAGTTATAAACACGGTGTCAGCAAACTGATCAGAAATATATACAAAAGATTGAATAGAATGTATTCTACAAGTGCACGTTAGGTTTACCTCTTAAGAAATCAACATAATTCTTAACTTTAATAGAATGGAGAAAGAAAACCATGTAATAGAATCGGCAGAGGCAGAAAAGCTGTTGAATAATGATCAATATCCAATTGTGATAAACATTACCCAACAAGGAAAAGGAGGGAAATGTCTCCTTAATCTAATAAAAAGTATCTACAATAAAGTTATCCCTTTGGGATCTGAGATAGAAGTAGGATTCCTGCTATCCACACTTGTGTTCAACATTGTACTCAAGGCTGAGTGGTTAGGCAACGAGAGTACATAAAAGGGAAGATGGTAAGATTGTGAAGAAATAAGTAAACCTGTCATTACTCACAAATAATATGGTTGATGCATATATTAACAATACATAAGGGTTTTCAGATACAGACATCCTTCAGTATCTACAGGGAACTGATTTCCATCCCACACCTCACAGGAGCCAAAATCTGCAGATGCTCAAGTTCCTCATATAAAACGGCATAGCATTTGCATATAAACTACAGACATCCTCCTGTATATTTTTCTTTTCTCCCAAATCCCAAATGTACTGCCATCAAGCCAACTTTGACTCATTGCAACTCTATAGGGCAGGGTAGGCCTGCCCCTGTGAGTTTCTAAGACCGTAACTCCCCTTTTCAGGAGTAGAAAGCTTCAACTTTCTCCCTCTGGTGGCTGTTGGTTTTGAACTGCTGACCTTGTGGTTAGCAGTTCCATTAGACTACCAGAGCTAGAGTACTTTAAAAGGAAATGTAACCCACTACAGTACCTGGGCTAGATTACTTTTTTCAAAGACCCAATATAATATAAAGACTATGGAAATGGCACTTTATGTTCTCCATTAGCCTTAGCTTTTGATCACTTACCCCCGAACCCCTACCCACCCCTGGATTATTTTCAGACCACTGTTGCTTGAATACATAGTTGCAAAACCTGAGAATTTGGAGGGCTGACTGTAAAGCATATGACTATGCAAAAACAATTATATGGGCAAAAGGTATCAAAGGCAGTATAAAAATACCAAATATTTAAGAACATGTCTTAAGACTAGATTTGCAAAATATTTGGGAAGGTAACCATAAAGTATCATTGTGGTAAATTAAAGATACCAAAAAAGAAAGAAAAAAGGGGGAAAGTTAAAGCACTTGCATAGATTAATGATGTCATTGTTGTTAGGGGCCAATGAGTGAGTCCAACTCATGGAGACTTTCGGAGTAAAACCCAAACATTCACAAAAACACATGAGGTAGGCTCAACAACAACAACAACAACAACAAGCAGACTCCATCATTTATAATTCCAGTTATGTTTACCCACTCCTAATCTAATGATTAAACCAATCTATTATTAAAAAGAATACTGTTAATATAAGTAACAAGAATTCTTTTCCTCCTTGCACTAGCTTCTATCAGCATACTCACTGATAGTGAACAATCTAATAATTTCATTGTACTTATGTATAATGTATTAGCCTTTTTTGTTAACCAAACGCAGGCTTGTACTTTAAAGGAACTCAGCAAATGATAATCCTACCTGTTTATCAAAAACCATGTCCTCTAGCATCCCCAGTGTGAGAGGCACTGCCTGCCCAGTGACCCGTGTTTAATGGCTGAGGCACTCTGACCGTGCAAAGGTAGCACCATCACCTTTCTCTAAATAAAGACTCGTATGAAATGGCCACACAATACTTAACTGTCTCTAGCTTTGTATCAGTGAAATTGACCTGCCCTTGAAGAGGTGGGGAGAGATTCTTAGGACAAGAAGACCCTATGGAGATTTAATAAATCGTTCAATAAAAAGATCCCCTTCCCAACAGGAATAAAAAATAATTTTATGAACTAATAGTTTTAGTTGGGGTGACCTTGGAGAATAAATTAACCTCCAAATTACAATCTACCTAGACTAACTCGGCAAAGTTTCTAATCATTTGTTGACTAGATTGATCAATGGCCCAATGGGCACAACAGAATGGACACTACCCAATTCTGTACATTCTCAAAATTGTTATGTTTGAGCCCATTAGTGTAGCCAAGGTGTCTTTTCAGCTTGATGATCTTTGTCTTTTGCTGCCCTCCTACTTTACCAAGCATGGTGTCCTTAAGTAGGGGCTAGTCTTTGCTAACATGTCCAAATACGTACACGAAACCAAGGGCTCATCATCCTTGCTCCCAAGGAGCACTCTGGCTGTACTTCTTCCAAGACAGATTTTTTTGGTTTGTTTTTTGAGTCCAGGTACATTCAATATTTTTCACCAGCACCATAATTCAAAGGTATCGATGCTTTCTTATTCATTGTCCAGATTTCACATGCATACCAGGCAAGTGAAAATACCAGGGTTTGGGTCAGGTGCACCTTAGCTCTCAAAGTGACATCTTCACTCTCCAACACTTCAAAGAAGCCGTATGCTGCAGATTTGCCTAAGACAACATGTTGTTTGATTTCTAGACTGTTGCTTTCATGAACATTGATTATGGATGCCAGAAAGATGTTATCTATTGGTCCACTTTGGGCTTTCTTTCCTTTGAGTGGCAATTCATACTGAAGGCTGCAATCATTGATCATCAACAGCAAATGCTTCAAGTTCTCCTTGTTTCCAGCAAGCAAGGTGTATCATCTCACTTGTGGTTGATAGGTTTTCCTCCAATCCTGATGCCAGGCTCGTCTTAAGAGTCCAGTTTCTCATGTGATCTGCTCAGCACACAGAAATGAATAAGTATGGTTAAGGATCCAACCCTGGTGCATCCCTTTCCTGATTTCAAGCCAAGCAGTCTTTTCTTGTTATGTTGGATGGAATGCCTCTTGGTCCACGTACAGATCTCACATGAAGTGTTGTGGAATTTCCATTCTTCTCAATACTCTACATAGTTTGTTATGATTCACACAGTCTAATGCCTTTGCACAGTCAAGAAAACAGAAGTAAATATCCTTCTGGTAATTTCTCTTAGCCAAGATCCATCTGATGTCAGCAATGATCTCTTGTTCTACGAGCTCTTCTGAATCTGGCTTGAATTTCCGGAAGACCCCTGTTGATGTAGTGCTGCAACCATTATCGAATGATCTTCAGCAAAATATTATTGGCATGTGATATTAATGATAATGTTTGGATTGATAGTACTATTATTTCTAAGTATAATTTCTTTCCAAATGGTTTCATATCATTCGAACAAAATCCTACCAGGAGTTTTAAGAAGTTGAGATTCTAATTATATGCTCACCAAGAAAATCTTGGAGAATAACAACAGAATGAAAACCCTTGCTCTACTGATTATTATGAATTATCATAAGTTGTAGTAATTAGTACAAAATATTGGCACAATATCAATAAATTAACAAATGAATTAGAAGAGAGCCCAGAAGAGATCCATAGATGGGTAGATGCATCATTGAATAATATGAAGGAGGTACTGCAAAGTTATAAGGAAAGATGATCCTTTCTATGCACAATAAGCTATTTGTATGAAAAGTACTTAAAACAATCTATGCTTCACACAATAAGAAAAAGATCCGATTTGAATCATAGATTTAAATATAAAAGGCAAGACATGAAATTTCTGGAATATATGAGGAAAGACTTCTATGCAGGATGTAAACAAATCATAAAAAGACAAATTTGACCACATCACAATTGAAAACTGCGTCCCAAAAGTTACCACTGTGAGATTGAAAAGAGAAAGCCATGGAATGGAAGAAAACATTTACAAAATTTATAACCAAGGAAGACCTAGTCACTAGAACATACACAAATTCCAACAAATAATTAACAACAAACAACAAATTAAGAAAACAAAGAACCCATCTTAAAATGGACAGAGAGACCCGAGTTAGCATTTATCAAAACTGCTCATTTCATCTGTCATTTGGAAAAGTCTAAGTTTACAATAAGATATGCTTTAAATTGTCAGAAAGTCTAACGTGAAAATCCAAGCAATGCACCAATTTCCAGTGGTGTGGGGTGTTGATGCATTGCTGGTAGCAGTGGAAAATAGCAGGATCTACTATACATTGAGTCCTGCTTATGGAAGCAGCAATAAAGAAATCAAATGACATGTTGCACTGAGCAAAACTGCTGCACAAACTACTCTGAAATGTGGAAGGGCAGGGATGTCACTTTGAAGGCCAAGTTGCACCTGACCCAAGCCGTGATATTTTCAGTCAATTCAAATGTATATGAAAGTTGGACATTGAATGAGGAAGAAGAATGGATATATCTGAATTAGGGTGCTGGTGAAAAATATTGAAAGTAGCATAAACTGCCAGAAGAGTGAACATATTTGTCTTAGACGAAGTACAGCCACAATGCTCCTTGGAAGGAAAGAGAGTTAGATTTCTTCTCATGTACAGGAGAAGCAGTTTTAGGCAAAGAGAGAAGTTCCGTGAAAAGGATAGCAAGCTTGGTAAAGTAGAAGGGCAGCAAAGAAGAAGATCATCTATGAGATAGGTTGATACTGTGGCTGCAACAGGGGCCCAAATATAGGAATCAAGAGGGTGGCACAAGATGGGGCACCGTTTTATTCTCTTGTATTTAGGGTTACTATGTGTTGGCATCAACTTGCCAGCATCTACAACTGAAGATGAACATGATATGCTGGCACTATGACCTCACAATGCCACTTCTTACATAAATGCTTGCATATGTATAGCAAGGGTTGCATACAAGGATGCTCATTGCAGCTTTTGTTGAAGTTGGAAACAATCCAGATGACTCTCTCTCTCTCTATGTATATATATAATAGACAGATTGTGGTGTTTACATACTGTGAAAGGATAAATGACCTGCCAACCCATTGTCATCAAAGAGATAACTCATAGAGAGCCAATAGGACAACTTAGAGTTGCTCTGTAAGGTTTCCTAGGTGAGAGCGGACTGCATCTTTCATCCACAGAGCATTTGGTGGGCTGGAATGGTTGTCTTTCCAGTTAGCAGCTCAATGCTTTCCCTACTGTGAATTACTGTGAGACTTGAAAGAGCTACTGCTACTTGCAAAAAGCACAGAAGGATAGCACAGGTACAGTGAACCCTCGCCACTTCACGCTTTGACTTCGCGGCTTCACTCTATCGCGGTGTTTGCGTAACAGCGCATGCTCTGTCATTACTGCCACTGATTGGCTCATACTGTACACGCTTCTGTCTGCATTGCTACGTATCGGAGCTACATATCAGATGCATTTTTGCTTTTGTACAGTGTACTGTAATAGTTTGCGATTTTTAAGAAATTTTATCTAAGCCCTATGATGGCTCCTAAACGAGCTGCTTCTTCTAAGCCTTCTGACAATAAAAATAAGCGCCAGAGGAAGATGCTCACCATCCAGGAAAAGGTAAAACTTTTGGATATGATCAAAGATGGCAAGAAAATCGTGGAGGTTGCACGCCATTTCGACTTGAATGAGTCTTCCGTTCGCTCCATCTGTAAAGAGGAAAAAAACATCCGTGCTACGGCTACTTTCACTTATAAATGATAATTGTAACGTCCAAAATGTTTTACTGTATTTTCCCTTTTTCATTTAATAAATTGGGTAATACGAGTGTAATGGTGACTAAAGGGTGTTTTTTCATGTCCTCTATGCTCTAACTACGAAAATATTTGATTTACAAATAAGGAATCCTACTTCGCGGAATTTAATTTATCATGGTAGGGTCTAGAACCGATTAACCGCAATAAACGAGGGTTCACTGTATAGTATTAGGGGGCAAAGCGAAATGCAAATGTGTGTACCACATCTGATTCCATTAATCTAAAGGTCAAATTCAGATAAAAGGATCTATTATATTTAGGGACAGATACTTAGATGGCTACCTTATAATATAAAAAAATAAAATGTTGAACAATCATCAATCACTGAAGGATTGGAATCCATATAATCTGAAGTTGAAGGAGGGATCCGTAGCAGAGCTTAAATTGTGAGACCTGGTTTGCAGAGGTGATGGATGACAGTGAGAGCCCGAGATCCATTTGTGGAACTGCCTAGGAAACAAGCCTGCGGAGAACTCCCCCCTATGTAAAATTGAGGCATGGGAGGAGAGTGGTCACTAAACACAGTGCTTGGGCAAGAGGTGTATAGACGAGCAAAGGCATAAATCTGGCCCAAACAGTTACAACTTTGTCAGTAGATCCTCTGTGTAATGTGGGATGGACCTACTATGGTTTCCAAAATTTTCTGTATTTTTGGTTCATGTTGTTTTGTTCAGTTTTTGTTTGTTTATGTCAATGGAGGTCACCCACTTGATGCTGTGTTACATAGGTGCTTTTCCATTTTTGCAGTAAATGAAACCTAGGATGGATGAGCCCACAGGGACAGCAAATAGAATAAAAGGTTTGGGGGGGGGGGTGTACAGTGGTGGTCATGGAGTAAAAGGGAGACGATGTCAAGGAGTTCATGTAGAAAAAGAATGTTTAGAAACTGATTGTGGTAGCAATTGTACATTCTACTTGATGTGATTGAAATATGGAATGATATGTTTTAAATCTGAACAAAACAAACAAACAATAAATAAGGTGTTGATTACTTTGAAACTCCGGATTGGGAGAGGGTGAAAGGAGATGCTTCATTTCAAGATCTGCCATCCTTCTTGGTTTTGTCAATGGTCTTTTCTGTGGTGTCATCCTTCCCAGGATTAAGGATCAAGAGACTTGATTTGATAATCAGAGGGTGGGAACCAGGGGGCACGTTCTCCTGATGACAAGGCTGAGACCACTGATGGGACAGCAAAGGCCCAGGTTTGGGGAGAGGACTGCGTCCTTCTTAATTTTCGAGGCTCAAGTCAGAGGACAACCATCACTGGTACCTCGATGTCTGCCTTCTTAGAGATTCACAAATCCTTGCCAGGTGTGGGGAGAGAAATGACCATTTTTAAAGTCCCATAAAAGAAAGAAATATGCCCGCCTTCTCTTAGGCTGACTGTAGTAGGTCTGACAGGGTTCTGCACCTCCTATTACTGCAGAGTTCTTAATTTAGAATCATTTCTCGTAAACCTTTTGAATACCAAAGCTAGCTCTTTGTTACTTGCTTCAAAAATGTGAACAAGCTAATTCTAATAATTCTTGGTAGAGATCCTCAAGGTATTACTGGGAGTCAATTCATTTAACAGCAGCTGTCTACAAGATACAACTATTCAGCAGGGTTTATCATGTTTACCCAGGGGGTGGGGGCTAGAGGACGAGCATCAGTGGACACCCCTTGGATTTTCACTAAGTGGGAGGAAAGAACTGGCATGCCTGGACCGAAGAGACACAATTGGGAAATGATTCCAATCAATGAAGTGCAGTGCACAGGATTCATGGTTGTGGGGCGGTATTCCCGGTGATTCTAAAGATACACGCACTTCCCTTCTGTCCTTTCTCCAACAACAAAAAAGACAAGTGTGTGTGTGTGTGTGTGTGTGTGAGTGTGTGTATGTGTGTGTGTGAGTGTGTGTGTGTGTGAGTGTGTGTATGTGTGTGTGTGTGTGTGTGTGTGAGAGAGAGAGAGAGAGAGATTGCGAGAGTCCGAATGTGTTGCTGTGGGGGGCTATATACTGATGTGTCCTGATATCAGAATGTTCAAACCATTACCATTCTTAGGGAGAACTAGCTATTTGCTAGAGTTTGGGGTGAAAGCAGAGAGAATAATGATCTCAGTTTATTTCTTTCCTGTTGCTATTTGTAGTATCCGTTATTTGTAAATATGCTTACAAACAAAACAACAAAAAGGAGTTGCCCTCGATTGACCTTCCCCTTGATTTATTCTGACTCATGGTGAAGATTCCCAATGACTCATTTTCAGAAGCAGATGAGCCACCAAGGTGGATTTGAACCTACACTCTTTTGGTTAGGAATCCAGTGTTTGAGCATGTGCATCACCCAGAGACCTCACTTTAATTCTGCTGCAATGCCCTCCATATGCCTGGGTACTTTGACATGATTTTTATTTAAAAATTACATACATAATCCAGACCATAAGCCAGGGACTTGGTTGTGCCAGGCTTTGCCTGGCATGCAGTGTCACCCAGCGGGGTTAACTATCTGCATGCTCTACCACCTGGCTGTCAGTTTGTCAAACAGAGGTGTGTACACGTTGCCACGATGCTGGAAGCTCTATTTCAAAGGACAGCAGGGCCAACCGCGGTGGGCAGGTTGACTAGAGCTTTCGGACTAAGATGAACTAGGAAGAAAGACTTGGCGATCTACTTCCAAAACAGCTCATGGGACACTAATAACAGAATACTGTCAGATATCATGCCAGAAAATACCACACCCCCCCGCCCCCCCAATATGGGAAGGCACACAGAATACACAGTGGTCAGATCACGAAGTTGGTGTCGAGGGGAAAGCGCTATAGCTCAAGCCCATCAGCCACTCCTCAGGAGAAAGGCATGGCAGCCGGTTTGCGAAAGGATTTACAGCCTTGGAAACTATGCGCAGTCTCCTCTGCAATAGAGGGGCTGCGTGGGAGAACTGACCGGGTTCCGGGTGTCCTTTCTGTTTGTTGCCGTGGTTGTGTGGAGCAGGTTTGATGTCGCAGTAGGAGGATAGCAAGACTATGTTGGGGCTGGGGACTTCACAGTTTTCTACAGGAAGCAGTGTTTGCCTTTCCCTGGGCAGAGGTTGTGGAGGTTAAGAAAACCTGGTTAAGCAGATGCCAGGGACCTATGTTACCTAATTTGGTCAAAGAACAAAGAGAGTGCATAACATTTGGAAATTCTCAACAGTGCACTGGGATGGGAGCTTTGATGCTGAGCAGAAACCATCTCACTGAGTTTCGAGTCCATAGGCCAGCTGCCGCTCCATAGGCCAGCTGCCGCTCAGTGGGAGGCCATCACGTAACCCCAATAGCTGGGGGGTTTTGAGAAGGCAGGCGCTGGGTTGGAATCTAGGCTGCACTAGTGCTGTGTTGGGCAAGGTTCTCCAAGGCTTTGAGCCTTTCGTTTCCTTATCTGTAAAACGGGGTGAGCACCGAATTAGCAGGGCTAACCAGTGAGGGTGGAATAGGGCAAGTAGTGCAGCGGGTCATTGCACGAGAGACGGAAATTAATTTGAAAATTAATAATTTCCCTAATTTCAAAGGCACTTCCAGGTTTTACTCAAGCTTAACCAAGAATTCTCAAAATCTCAGTACAGGTTTCTGAAATCCTAGTACTCCCTGCCCCCATTTTAGCTGCGGACTGGATGGAGGAATGGGCACGTGCGGGGGAAGCAAGGGCTAGGGGGGCAGTGGCCCACGGGACCCCCGGCCTCCTGGCACGGTGGGGCCTGTCATGGCGGCCCGGTGAAATCTTTAGGTGATTTCAGATCAGAGCGGCACCCATGGAAGCAGCGGCGGGGCCC
>NW_022103900.1:10164760-10189348 GCF_000313985.2 Echinops telfairi
CCTGGCGGAGCAGCCGGCGGAGGGGTAGGAGGCGGTCCTAGGGGGTGAACCATGTGCCCCGAGCGGGGCCAAGTTTGTGAAAGTCTCCGAAGACAATTCCCTTGGAGCTGGCTCCTGCCGGATCCGCGGGACATTGCGATCTCGCAGCGCCTTATAAATAGCATCGCCGGTTCATCGAGAGCTCCCAGCCTCTCCACGCTGCTCACCGGTGTGAACCCGGAGGCCGAGCTCCGAGTCGGCCACCCCTTTCTTTCTACGTTCCTTCTTTGTGCCCTGCAGACTCCCCCCCCCCTCTCCAATTTAAACATATATGCCTTTTATTTGATACATGTCTACATTTGTAAAGCTCTTAGGGTAATTGAGTTCACCTCCTCCCACATAGAGTCTTCCAGCGACCCAGGAGCAGCGAAGCACCGGATTGACATTCCAGCAGTTTTGCTGTGAAGCAGGAGAGAACGGAGACGTTAAAAGGTCCCCGAGTCTCATCTCACTAAGTGCCTTTAGAGTTTACAGCTCAGTACATGCTTTAGGAGAGAGAAAACGATGGTAACGGTGCGAAAATCCATCGTCTTTATGTTCATAATGGAAATGGTACTTAGATGTTCACGGTGCTCCAACTTCCCTGAAGTTACAATTATTCTCCAGTGGACCAGAGTTACATTGACACGAACAAGTTCAAAACCATTGCCTTGCTGTTTCGCATCTATAAGCATTTGAAAAATCAGCAGACTGTGTGTGGGCAACATTGTGAATGAAATTCGAAGTGAGATGAAGCACAGCTATAATTAAGAAATAACTTCCAAAAATGATTAGTAAAATATCATTGGGATGAATTCACTAAATGAAATGTACAGACTTTGCTGTTGTCAGGGATGCCTAATAATATCTGTTCCTCAGAATTTTTTCCCATTAATAATGATCTAGGGAATATTTACAATTTAGGAAAATCATTGAGAGTGCTGGAAATGGGGTGTCCACATTTTAATTGGACCCACAGAAAGTAGTCTGCAGGCCTTTTCTGTATACTTTATGTAATGCCAGTGCTGTACATGTTGGCCTCAACACACTTTTTCATCGTGACAGCGTTATATTTTACATTCAGTTTTATGTGAATTACATCCTATGTTCTCTTGGTGCAGGAGGAAAAAGAAAGATCTTGATGTTCTGGAAATACCGTCTATTCCAAACCCCTTTCCTGAGCTGTGCTGCTCTCCGTTTACATCTGTTTTGTCAGCAGGCCTGTTTCCCAAAGCAAATTCAAGGAAAAAGCAGGTATGCATTTTTAAATAGTCTCATTCCAAAAGCTTTTAAAATCATGCACAGTCCTTAACAATGTTCATAAAGGATTAGCATGACTTATGTCGAATCACTCTTAATCAGCGTAGTCCTTAGGCATTATTGTTCTCAGTTTGCTCATGTATGATAGGGATGTTAATATTTAACTTCCCAGGTTTGGGGATGGGTTAAAAGACAGAATACATTTAATATGTCAAGCATATATATGTAAAACACAATCCCTAGAAACTTCACAGGGTAGGTTTGACATTGTACATCATAATAGACTATCAATTTTAAGTTGGGCCTTGAAAGGGAGGGTTGTTGGTGG
Organism: Echinops telfairi; assembly: GCF_000313985.2. NCBI lineage: Eukaryota > Metazoa > Chordata > Mammalia > Afrosoricida > Tenrecidae > Echinops > Echinops telfairi. The sequence continues at coordinate 10,166,367 of NW_022103900.1, forward strand.
CAGTGGGTGAGAAGGGTGGGTGACTGATTCCTTTAGTGTCATTGTTTTCAGGTATTAAAGAATCAACAGAGAATCAAAACCACTAGATACTGGTAGATATGATTAGAGGGTGATAAGAAAAGGAGCGAGAGGGATTGATGGAACTTTGTTTTAAGGCATCAGGTCATATGATTCTGGCAAAGTCTAAATCCAAAGGTCACTCAATATGCTGGAGACTCTAGAAACCTCGTGTCTGAAATCAGTAGACCAGATGTCTAACCTTCTTCAGGTCTAATTCTTTCTCTAGGCTACATCAGTTTTTGCTCTTAAGACCTCTTCTACTGTTTGTTTTGTTTTTTTTTTCCCTGGAATAATTCAATTATCTTTTAATTCCATTTTCCAGAAACTTTTTTGAAGGATATATATTATCATTGCTTAAACATACATAATGCTTATTTACTTAAATATCTACCTATATATGTATCCATTAACATTCTTATGTATCTAATAAAATATTTGCTTTCACAACTCTCTGATTAAGAACAAGTTCAAAGTCTCTTCTGACATCCACTTTGATCTTCTCTTCATTTCCTGTTGGTTGGTTGGTTGGTTGGGTTAATGAGCTTTTGCTTTTGTCATTCAGGCTGTTCTTGATGTCCCCTAACAGCCTCTCGGGTCTTCTGTCATTAGTGTTCAATGCACCACAGCGGTTCTTGAGATGGTTTCAAAATTCTGGGCGGGACACACAAAGTTGTGTTTTGGTTTTTGTGGACTTGGTTTAATTTTCTTCAGCTTCAACCTGAACCAACACTGATTGCAAAGTTCAAATCAACAGAAAGTAACTAATGCTGGAGACGCTGCAGAGAGATTGCAACCTTCGTCTATTGCTAGTGGGATTGTAAACCTGTACAACCACGCTGGAAAGCTGTAGGGTGCCTCCTCCACGAAGTGGGATAGAGATAGCATATGGAGAGATATCACTTCACTCAGTGTACACCCTGAAAAATAAGAGCTCTAGCGCAGACAGATATGTACACCCATGCTCATCACAGCACCATTCACAGTAGCAAGATGACAGAAACAATGAAAATCCCAATCAGTGGAAGAATGATTTATAAATAAACTTTGATACATACACACATTGGAATACTATGCATGACTAAAGAATAATGAAAAACGGTGAATCACCTCAGTGGCAAGTGTTTGGAAGACATTATGTTGAACGAAGTTAATTACAATAGACATATTGTTTAAGGCCATTGTTTTTAAAGAAAAAATGTTAAAGGTTTGTAATGTCAAAAGAAATAGAGTTTAGTGGTCTCCAAGGGTTGTGGTGACTGTTTTGGATCGGGAGGGAAGGGAAAGCAATAGACTAGAGGCTAGTGCGTCCTGTCCTGCCTTGAGTGAAAGAGAAGAGAGTATTCAACAAGAGGAAGAAAAGGAAAAGGGAGGAGGGGGCAAGACAAGCTATTGGGAGGTTTGAGAAGTTGTTTACTCTTCTGCTGTTTGGATGAGGACCATCCACATTATCATGGGTAATCTTCCTCGAGTGAAATAATTAATCACGTCAACAAAACATTTTCGGGGCACCATCTTGATTGGTCTTTGGCCAAACAGTGGGGCACTCTAGCTTCGCCTAGTTGATATGTACCATCACCTGTTTTACTTTTCTTTCATTTGTGAAATTCTCAACCCAAACCAGTCTCACTGACAGATGATGAAGGCATCCGTGACAGTAGGTACCTGGAGTCCCGGATTAGCCAGGCCTTCTTTATTTCAGTGAATTCGTCTGCCTGCAGAAAGCAGAGGATTTGTTTGTAACGATTAGAAGATGGTTTTTATTTTTGTCATCTTTTTCTTTCTTTCCAAGTATTTAATTTGGGCACTAACTGCAGTCATTTTTATTTCCTGGGGAAAAGGACCAAGCAGCTTTGGGGAATTCCATCCTAGTAATTTGTATTTCAAGGAGAAAAGGACCAAACAGCGATGAGGCGTTCCATTATAATTATGCATTTTGAGGTGGGTGGGGGATCAGTATATCCTAGAATGATCCATGTCTCAATGTACTTTTTCTTGGTTTTAAACTAAGAACTTCAATAGCAGGGGTTTCAATAGCAACATACATGCTTCCTTCAAAAGCCACGAATCGGAATGTCCAGATGCTCATAGGACAGGGCGGATGAATATAGAGGGGAAGACAGTGGGTCATCTTCCTTGCTTCCCACCCGACTATTATTCTCTTTCCTGCAACTGCTTGAACTCCCCTAGGCGAGTTCATGGCTGTGTAGTTATAGTTTCAGGAATGGGAGAAATACCCTGGGAAGGAATGCATTTTTGATAACAATCGGCAATAAAAGCACTGCAGGATTGTGTTTTGATGGAAATCTGTTGTCCCTCACACCCACTGCCATCCAGTTGATTCTGACTCTGATAGGAGAGAACTCCCCTGTGGGTTTCCGAAACTTTACATCTTTATGGGAGCACACAGTTTCATCTTTCTCCTGCAGAAAGCAGACGGCAGATTAGAACTGCTGACTTTGTGATTAATAGTTCAGTGCATAGCCCACAATGCCACCAGGGCTCCCTGGAATCTGATATAGCAAGGTATACATATATTTTTTGAGCGGGGAAGGCATGGATGGCTAAGGGTTGCATGGGTTGTGGCGTAAGGGTTGGAGAAAGTAGGTATGCTTTGAATCAGAATCTCGATGGAAGAGGGTAGCCCCTAAATGGGTAGGACTGTGACTTTGGATGGAGGGATGGACAATGAGGATATTGTTTTGATTAGTTGTTGTCACAGTGAACTTAAGAGTCAGATTCCAAGGAAAAATGCACTCTGGTGAAATGCCCAGACCCTTTCCGAGTTTGGCTCTCTATTAGGATGTGCGAAGGGAAGTGGGTGATAGATTTGATTGTGTGGAGAAAATCAATACTGATTGACGGTGTGATCCAGAATGGGGAAAGAAAATGTTGGATAATGATGCAATAGTTATCTGGGGATTTTAATAGATTATTTCCCTGTTAGACACGGGGGCATTGAGCTCATCAAAGATGCCAACTGAGGGGTATTTTACCAAAGTACAACTTTGATATGGGGTTGGGTTAGGGAAAGCTGAGGAGGAGTGAAAGTGAGAGAGAGAGAGAATTCTAAGCTGACTCTCCTTTTAATTTAGTGACTGGGCACTGGTAGAAGTGACTGTCCAAGTAACTTGGTGATGGGGGTGGGGGGGATTGTTTTTAAGAGGGGGAATGATTGAGAATATAGGTGTTGGTAAGCTTATGTCAATAGAAGGAGAAAAAAGGAAGACTGGGTGAGGTGTCAGGGTTTTGAGGGAGGGTGGGTTGTATGTGGAGAGAATCCTCTTGGAGTAACACTTTGGGACAGTGGTACCAAGCCTTCAGGCCAGGTTTGGTAAATGGGTAAAGTGGGAAAAACAATGACGAGTTACTCTCGCCTCTGAACAAGTTTCCTGCTCTGGCATCATGTCAGATTCCCCAGTGACCTCAGGGCTCTGACGGCTCCCACACAGCTGAGCTCACTCCTGGGGACCAATCCCAGAGGACTGTGCCTACATCAGAGGCCTGTTCCTGCTGAACTCTTCCTTGGCCAGAGGGTTGGAGTCCCTCTGAAGAGAGGGCTATTCCAAAGTCGAGGGAGAACTTTCCTTGTAAAATTTTGTTTCCCTTCACCCCTACCTTGGCATTATTGTGAGAACAGAGCCTGCTGTGTGTGCTCCTCTGCACATACACACTCACTTCTTTGGATTGAGTAGAGTTTTGAGAATTGAAGACCCTGGCAGACATTTCTCCACGCCTCAGTACGTTTCTGACACACACTATCCCTTACAAGAGAGCGTTTCTGCCCAAATGATCCCCAATCTTTGGTGGAGATGATAAAAATGACTGTGTGATGGGCTCTACTGAAGACTGTTTATGGGGGAAACATTTACAATCTCTCTTTAATTTTCTTTTGGTTAACTTTTCCAATCATTTTAGTAATTCTTTCCCCCCCCACCCTTTGCCCTGAGAAAAGTGAAGAACTGACTGAATTTGTTATTTATAAATACATGACCAGAAATTTTTAAAGAATACAGACTGGAGATGCTAAATTTCATCTGGCCTTTCAAAACCACAGTCAAAAGTCATTTCACAGGCCGTAAATACCTGCAGTTTTACCATCTGAGAGACCACGGGCTGCATCAGCGGTAAAGTGCACTGAAGCCACAAACAGGATGTGCTGTAGCTCTTTTTGCAACTAAAATGCCCCGAAGTAGATAATACGATAGGCTTTTACAGTTTTTAAGTAGGAACTAAAAAGAGAAAGAAACTGGATTCTTTTCTCTCACTTACTCTTTTTATAGTGCTGGTCAGTTTTTAAGAAATAGCGCATTGTGTTTACTAGAAAGGCGGTTTAAAGTCTACCTTTTTGTATGTAGATGGTTCAGAGAGGTTACATACAATTAAAAGTATGTATTTCAGGTGATTTACCTTGAATTTAATGAATCTTGACTTACTTATTTTTAATTCAATTTAATATTAATCAGGACAGACTTCTTTAGCAATGAACCATAACAATCTACTGCTTCGGTGATTTTTATGGTAGGAAACAGATTGTATAGTCAAAACAAACAAACAAAAAAACAAGCAACCACCCCAAACTCACTGCCAGTGAGTTGATCAGACTCATAGTGCCCCCATATAGGGTCTCCAAAGCTGTAAATCTTTAAAAAATTTTAATAAATAATTTCATTGGGGTTCTTATAGCTCTTATAACAATCCATACATCAATTGTATGGAGCATATCTGTACACATGTTGCCATCATCATTTTCAAAACATTTTCTATACTTGAGTCCTTGGTATCAGACCCTCTTTTCTCCCTCCTTTGTTAAATTATAAATCATTATTATTTTCATGTCTTACGCCATCCACTCTCTCCTGTCATCCACGTTTCTGTTGTTTGTCCCCTTGGGTGGGGGGTTGAGAGCATATACGTTAATCATTGCAACTGGTTTCCCTTTTCTCCCCCTTCTCCCTCCACCTTCTCCTATATCCCCATGGTACTGATACCCCTATTACTGTTCCCAAGGGGTTTATCTCTCCTGGATCTGTGTGTCGAGAGATCTTATCTGTGCCAGTGTACATGCTCTGGTCTAGTAGATTTGCCAGGTAGAACTGGGGTCATGGTAGTGGCTGGGAGGAAACATTAAATAACTGGAAGAATGTTGTGTGTTTCGTTGGTGCTATACTGCAGCCTGGCTGACTTGTCCCTTCTTTGGAACCCTTCTGTGAGGGGATGTCCAATTGTCTACAGATGGGCTTTGTGTCTCCACTCCATGCCCCCCTTGTTCGCATCTGTATGTTTGTCTGGGGTCTGATGCCTGATACCCGATCCCTTCAACACCTTGTGATCACACAGGCTGGTATGCTTCTTCCATGTGGGCTTTGTTGCTTCCCTGCTAGATGGAAAGCTATAAATCTTTGTGGGAGGAGATCGCCTCATATCCTCCTCCGAAGCAGCTGGTGGGCTGGAACCAAGGACCCTCTGGTTAGCAGTGTAACTTATAAAACTGCCCAGGAGGCCTCCTCAGTTTGTGTTGTAAACAAGCTGTGGTTAATTGCTTCCCAAGGCTATTTAATAATCAGCGTATCAAATAACCCCTCTGAAGATATTCAAGATAAAGACTATATGAAAACCTGTGCACGGTGGAATGTTCTAGCTGGCAGAGATCTCTGAGATTATCTAGTCTCATCATCTTTTATAGATGAGCAAATTAAGTCTAGGAGTTCCAGTTCATATATCTGTGGGTTTATTCCAAAGAAGATGTGTTTGAACATGTCTCTGCCATCAGTGGATGACCATGGGCAACTTCTCTCAGTTAAGCATTTGTCCTTGTCTCATGAGGGCCTTCAGAGAAAAGGTTCATGGAAACCTTGGCCTTTGGCTTCTGTGTAGAGATGTCTGGTCAGAGAGTTATGGCAACTTTTTGTGGAGCGTCTAAAGGGGGCTGTCTTGATAGACTTTCTTGAAGGACACAAGAAGATCACGGGGGTGTGTTAGAAGTTTTAAGAAAACCTGAAACTATATTGGTGAGAAAACAACCAGGAAAGTTCTGCTGAGGACTGTTTTCCCTAATTACGATAAGGCCCCTGGCCCTTGGGCTGTACTCAGAGTGCTGTTGGAAAGGCACATGGTTTGAGTCCTTCAAAGATGGACATTTGATTCGGTGTAAATCAAAGAACACAGAATTCTCCAGGGGAGGATTAGAGAGATGGAAATGCCAGAAGTGTCCAGATGGAGAATTATGTTAAGAAACAGCAGCTTCACTTTTTTGGTTGGAGTTTCCTATGATTTTATAATACTGCTTTTTGACTCACGGAATTTATCTAGAAATGACTGTGGCTGATGACAGCTTGGCCGGAGGCCTTAGATAGTCTTTTTTTTTGAAGGTGCAATTTCAAAAAGAAAGTGAGAGCCATGAGTTGTGCAGGTACTCAGCTTAGGTCAGTGTTGTTAGTTACAGCTCAGCCCACGCTACAAGGAGAGCTGAGTGACGTTTGTTAACATTTATCTAAGGACCTGCAGTTTCTCATTATTTTATCTTCCTTAAATAAAACTGCCACTCTGGGTATTTTTGTGGGTTTTTTTTTTTTTTTTTGCCACTCTGGGTTTTTACTGAGTTTTACTCTCCATTTTTCCCTAAAATTGATATGAAAAAAAATCTGTGAAATAAATTGGTTCTGCCATGCAGCAGAATGTATGTATGTTATTAATAGTTGATGGTCTACGGGTTGTTGTGGTCGCTGACCCCCACCGGGAAAGGGGCCTGTCAGCCCATTTCTCAAGATAAAAAAAACGAAAGTGCAAAACCAGAAGGAATTTGCCTCTGCTTCCACAGTTTCATTAGGGGGAAATCAAAAAGATGATCATGTCCCAGTAGGCTTTGCCCCTGGCTACATGATTTCTCTATTGAATTAAGCCTGTTCATATATCTCTCAGAGAAATAAAAGATATCTTTCAAGAAATTTCTTCTTCGTATGTTTAGCCTCTAACTTCTTTTTTTCTCTTGCATCTCAGAGATGGTCGAAGGATGAGGAGGTCTCTGCCCCCGTATGAGTAGGCTTCTGATGTCATTCTTTGTGCCGTTAGTGATCATCCTGATTGGTAGAGTGGGGGACCCATATGTGTGGTTCTTGAGGAATTGATTGTATGTGGCTGCTCCAGTAAGTTCCCTCCATGATGAGATCCTTATTTCTCCCCTATGCACACAAGTAGAAAGAAAGAAGGTCTCTTCCACATTTTATTACACAGACTCGACATTTATCAAACACTTGGCTCATCTACTCCATTTATTTCATTTCTCTGTTGATTTCCTTTGCTGAAATATTTGAAAGCAAACCCAGGGTTTCTGTCACTGCAGCCTCACATTTTCTTATGTAACGAGAATGACATTATTCGCCCCACAGTCACAACAACAAAGTAATTTCTTGGTAGCATCTCAAACCATCCATAATCAAATTTCCTCAGTTGGAATGACACATGAAATCCTCAAATTACAACCGGGTTTGCATTTCAAAAGGCTGCAAATTAGTTCTTTGGAAGTTGGGATCCATTTTGATATGGAAACAACAGCTTAAATTGTATTTAGATTCCCCCAAGCTATTTTACAAAATCCCATTTAATGTGAAATGCAACACAAATAATGCAGGCATGCAGGAAGCATAGCAGAAACAACACTTGCTTCCATTAGGATTTCAGATAAATGGAGCTTTTGCAACAACAGTTTGCAGCCTTTTCTCCGGTGGGTCACATGTGCATGTTTGGAAAGGTGAAGGCTGGACCTTGGTGACTATCGACTTTTCGGGAGAAGATTTTGAAAGGAGGTGGTTCTTTGTCGGCGTGTGGAAGCAGGCTTTAACGCAGTGCTTCTGGAGTATGACCATCTTGCTCAGAATCAGCAGGGAGGCTTGTTAAAAATACAGATACTTGGGCCTCTCACAAAACCCCAAAAACTGTAATCCCACAGGAATTTGACTTTGTGTTTTTGTTTTCTCTCTGATATATACACAAAATCAGTGCTACTGGGGAAATCGGACCTTCCAGACTTGTAGATGGCTTCAGTTAGTTGACGAAAAGACAGGGATCATTACAAATGGACTTTAGTTGGTATTTTAGTCAGGTATTGATTGTTGGGAGGCAATGCAACCTCACATGAACTAGGCTGAATGGTTCTGTTACAGGACCTGCAGGCCAAAAGTTCACTGGTCTCATGAGACATTGGAATTGCGCCCTAGAAAGTCAGTAAGAAAAGTAAAGTAAAACAAAATAAAATAATCTGGGGCAGCCATTTTCTCTCTCTGTCGTTTTGTCATACAGGCAGCACTGAGCTGTCCTTCTCCTTGCAAATCTGCGCCACTCGCTGACACTTCTCTGCAGTCTTGCTTGGCTTGATTGTAGGTTTGTGCATGTGACCTGGAGTGTTCTTCCTGCTAGTAATTCAGTGTTTGGTAAACGAAGCCTGGAACTGGAGGAGAGATTAGCTCAGTGTGCCTATCTCTTATAGTCAGGGAGACAGAGGGCCCTGGGTTAGGGCAAGCTCACCAAGGGTGGTGGGGAGAGAGTCTGTGAGAAGGAGGTGCAGGTTAAAGGAAAGTGAAAGGAAAGTTGGACATACAGTGCTCTAGGAAAGCAGTGCAAACAAACCCCAAAGAGCAAGAAACAGAGTCGATCCTTATTATAGAGATGCTATGTCATGATCCACCAATGGTGTGACTGGCTTGGGCTTGACAGTTCACAGTGCCTAATCCCTTTGTCTCAACAAATTTAGTTTACCAAAAGCATATTTCCCAGGTGTACTTGTTCCGATGGTGCCAGTCTTCAGTTATGACCATCTTTTATGGGTTTTGTTTTGAGCTTGTATCTTAGTGAGATCTTTTACATTCTCTTGGTCTCAAAAAACTCACTGCACTCAAGTTGAATCTGGCTCATAATGACCCTAAAGGACAGAATGGAACTGTCCTTGCCGATTTCGAAGACTGCAACTCTTGATGTGAGTGGAAATCCCATCTTTTTCCCTTGCAGCAGCTGGTGGTTTTGAACTGTTGACGTTGCAGTAGCAGCCCCGCTTGTAACCTCTTTGCCATTACGGCTTCTTTCTCTTGGTAGCAGCTACTAACTCAGGATCCTTTTTGCCCCTCAAGCTAGCTCGCTTCTTTGTGTAGCCACAGACAACTCCGTCTTCCTGTTTAAATGATTAAATCCTCCAGCAAATCTCCTGTTTGCCAAGGTTTGATTTCCCGTTTGAAGGTTACCTCTAATTTTTGGTTAATGTGCAGAGTTTTTTTTGCAGCCCAAACTTTATCTACAATCTGGGTTTTCTTTTTCACTTCTTTGAAAGCTCAGCTTCTCCTTTGTTTTTTCCTAAGGGTACAGATCATGCTCTATCAAGAGAAAGAAAATTGGAGTCATACACGGTTCAATATAAATAGGGATTTTAATTAACACAAAGAATTCTGTAGTCTGATGGGTGTGCCCTTGAAAAATGTGGGCTTCCATGGAGTAGTGTAAATTCTCTTGTGTATTCATGCAAGGGGAAGCTAACTTGGGAATCTCCCTTCTGGCCCTCCAGGAAAAAAGGTCAAAAGAGAGCCCTGATGTCAGTGGCCACAAGCTTTTGCCAAGGCAAGGGAGTGCAAGAGATGGGAGAACTGAGCTAGGGAAAGTGTCGCCTATGTCTTGTCCTTTCACGTGGACCCACTTAATCCTGTATCTCAAAGCCGTAGAGAAAATAAACGCAAATAGGCTTTGAATCTAATCTATCCCATCTTACAAATGGCTGTGCACTAAAGGAACATTAATACCTGTGATGGGCTGGGTTGTCTAGAGAAACAGATCCAGGGGACACTTGTCTGTGTATAAGAAAGAGCTTCACATCAGGAGGGAATTGTGTACATCAAGAAGGCATCCTAGCCCTGTCCATCTCAAGTCCATACGTTTGATACTCATCCTAAGTCCCTCTTTAGACTCACGTAGCTGGAGGCTGGCGATGCAGAATGGTGAACTGGGGAAGCAGGAGATCACAGGCTGCTGGTCCAGTGTGTGCAGCCGAGGGTGGTAGAAACAGACATGACGGAATCGATGGCTCTCCGGGATGAGTACCTAACGTGGTCCCCCCTCCCTCTCTGGAGACAGAGACCCAGCAAGCAGGAAATGAAGGGGGAACCCAGTTAGCAGGTCAGTTGTTTTCCCTCACTAGGCTTCCTTAATAATGAATACGTTAGCTATTACTCATAGACATTTTCCCACAGGCTTATTGCTGTGTGTGGTGGTTGGGTCTTCAGGCTAGTCAGAAATATTTCTCTAACTTATAGCCAGAGTCCTGCTGGTATGGTGGATGGTTTATTTGGCTCCTAACCACAGTGTCAGCAGTTTAAACTCACCCGCCACTCTGAGGGAGACAGACAGGGCTTTCTGCTCCTGTACAGATTTACAGCCTTGGAAACGTAAACGGGCAGTCCTACTCTGTCCTCAAGGGCAATGTGTGTCAGAATTGAATCAGTGGTAATGAATTAGTGTGATTTTTAGCTTTTTTTTTACAGCCACACATAATACACTAATATCCAGGGCTCCATTTTTAATAATGTTTCTTTGGAAATTCATGAGTTGATAGGGTAGCCTTGAAAAATACAGACTGAGAATTAGCAGACTTACTTACAATATGGGTTTGTTGCCGATGAGTGATGCTGATGTGAGCCTCTTGCCCTTTCCTTTTGGGTTTCAGAGCTCAACAGCTGTATTCCACTCCAAGAGCAAAAGTGATTCTGATGGCTTCTGAAAATGCTAACGAAAATTGTAACGGTGCAGTTGCTCTAGGAATCTTTGGAAGTTTCTTTGATCATGTTGGCACCAGAAGTGGCCTCTTAACTTCTGCTCAAATCTTGTCCTACCTCCTTTGCTAAAGAGCTCATGTGGGATGCCAGAGTTCATGTTTCTGGAAACCATCAATACCGAAGAGCTGGGCAAACTAGAGACTTTGCGTCAAAGCCAAGATCCCAGTATTAGAAAGAGGCTCAGAAAAGGATTAAATCTACATCTTGAAAGATAGAATCAAGTATTTCAACTTAAAATTGAGGTTGTGAGATGCCTACGACCTTCTAGTTCAGTGGTTCTCAACCTTCCTAATGCCGTGACCCTTTAATACAGTTCCTCATGTTGTGGTGACCCCCAACCATAAATTTATTTTTGTTGCTTCTTCATAACTGTAATTTTTGTTATAATTATGTTTTCCGATGGTCTTAAGCGACCCTTGGGTCGCAACCCACAGGTTGAGAACCACTGTTCTAGTAGATTCTTACTCGTGGTGAGCTGAGATTAGATCTGAACATTTGATGGCCCAGAAGACGTTTGACTTTGCTTGACTTCCAGGCTCCAAGGTGGTCACAGCCTCAAGTTCTCTTCCATATTCTTTATGCATCACCCTAAAGTGGTATTTATCATCCAATTAGAAAACCGCTATTTGGTTGCTCAAATAAAAAATTAAGGATAAACCGCTTTCTGGTTTTTGTTGTCAGCTTCTGTTACTTGTACCCGAACGAGGTATAGAGGAATCCGCCGGCTCTTTCCGTCTTCACTACCACCATACTAGTTTAAGGCTCATTTTTCTCACCTGCAGGAGCTTTCCCATGGCTCCCTTGTTTCCATTGAACCATACACTTGTCACAGTGAACTTTTAGAACTATAGGTCACATCACTCCCTAGGTGACCGTATTTGCTTAAAATAAATCCAGACTTCCTCTTTTTGTACACTGCCATGCTGAAGTCATTTTTAAAAAGCGCATACCATATGTGTTTTATTTTTAAAAGTAACTGTTCTCCGTGAAGGTCTGCGCAGCAGCACAGGTTTCCATTCAGTCGTGTCTCTACACATTCTCCTGACCGCGTGGGCGTTCTCATTATTTCCATTCTGGTTGGTCTTTTTCCACTCATCTAGTGTCCTTGATACCTGACATTCTCATCTTTGAAAGGAATTGTTGATTGACTCGTGGAGGTCATTTTTTTTGAAAGAAGCATAGTACTTCAAAGGGATAGTCATTATTCTTGGAGCCGCTGTGGTTTATACGTTAGTTTCACTTACTGGCTAAGTGTGAATGGACAAATGTAAGGTACTTAGTGAACTGCTATGGCTTCTTCCAGTTTATTGTGTTAGCAAGAATCCAATGGTTTAGAAAGAAAATGGAAATAGCCATTGGGTTTATGAAGCCCTCAGAGCCAGGGGTAGACACTGACAGGGTTTTAATGGGTAACTGTTCATTTTATTGGGAAATAGTGTAGGCCATTGCTCAGCAACTGGACACAGGGAGACTTTTGAAGGGGAGTGTTAAACGCACGTTTGAAAGAGTCAACTTCCAGTTCCTCCTGTGTCATCATTGCTTTTCCCTCAAACTCAGCACCCGGAGAGCCAGGCCCTGGCTCCCAGTGGCCCATCCTCCCCGGTGCATTACCCTGGGGCCTGAAACCTCCGGAACATCACACACCGGGAACAACGCTTCCTTTAATGATTACTCACAGCTCCGTGAATCAGAAGAGGTGCCTTTTTTGGGTGTCTGAAACATATTTCTGTGTAGGGTGAGCCACGGTTAACAGGGAGGGTTTTGGTCCGTGTTGATAGATTTTTGGATTCAGGTCTATGAGGATGAGAGGATGAGGTGAAAGGCATGATCATTTGCATCAGTTGGCTGTACGTTCTGTCTCCCGACCCTGGTCAGAGATGACATCGCTCGTGAGAGGAAAGAAGAGTGAATGCCGAAAAAGGCTATGTGTCATGTTTCTGAGTTTATTTTCTGTTCTCACGTGTCACTATCTGCAAGGTGTGCCTGCAACCCCTGCCGTGCGCACCTTCGTGCTGAAGGTGAGGCGCTCTGGGAAGCAGCCTCTAGGATGTCTGTTCGGGAGCGCTCTTGGAAAGAAGGCCCACAGGACGTATACGGAACTATGATAATATACTCACTCATAATATGGTGAATATTGGATATTAAATGGATAGTCTGTTCCTCCTTACTCAATTTCTAATCGTACTAGGAACTCTGCTGAAAGGCATAGACTTCCTTGGCCTACAGTGACCTTACCTGATCCCATAGGAGCTCTGGGACTGGGATGACTTGCAGAATTGGAGCAAAGGGGTGGCCTTTTTCCCTCTGAAACCACCAATCATTGGAGGCTAGCCTCCTGGGAGGGCCTGACCTTGGGTCTGGTGGTTCTGTTCAGCTGAGGCAGGAAGGGAGGACCGAGGCCCAAGCTCTCCGGTGCCTAGCGCTCCTAGCAGCTGGTGGAAGGAGCACTGTAGCCCTGAGAGGTTGAGTAGGGCACACATTATCATCTACCATCACCAGCCAATTCTAGCTGTGACAGCCCTTTCTGGCACCATGGAAACGTTCAAGAGAAGTTAGGTAGAACTCAAAGTCTAAAGCTTACAGGCGTCCCTTCTGATTTTGGATACGTCATTCAGTTGTCTGGTTACATTTTTTTATCAAATCTCATCATGAGATAGTATAATTTTAGTCACATTCTGTTTTATGATCATGCATTTTAATATTTTCACTTTCTTTTAATAACAGAAATAAAGATTATATGCTACATGCTGAAGTACTTTTTAAAAAATGTATTCCATTTGTTTTATTTTTAAATATAACTGTTCTCTGCACAGATGATGAGGGAGGGAAAATTTACGCAATATTGAAGAGCAATTATGAGTTGTCATTAATTCAGATGCTTGTAACCTGAGGACATACTGTATTTAAAACACACTAGAAGATAAATATAATATGTATTTTCTCCCCAACTTTTTATTGTGACTTGGGTGAACGTTTCCAGAGCAAGCTGTTTTTTCCCATTCAGCAATGAATGCGCGTGCTGTTTTGTAACATTCCCTCAATGTCATGACACTCTTCTCGCTGCCCCCGGCATGTAGGGTCCCAGTCATCCATTCCTTCCTCGCCCTTCCTACCCTCTGAGTGGGAGCCCCAGACAAATGCTGCCTTTTGACCCATGCAGTTGATTACAGCTTTATCTTCATGCTGTTTTGGCAAAAGATCGGATAAAATGAATACCCCCCCCATCCCCCTGCCACCCGCATAGTATGAGCATATTAGTTTGAACAAAAATGATTTAAGTGAAAAAGTAACAGCTCATTCACGGTAAGCCCTTGCTGGGAAAGTACCCAGAAATGGAGAAAATGAATGAATCTGATGGCGTGTAACAAGGCTTTTTCACGTCAGGGTGTTTCAGAGTCTTTGTGTTCAGTCGTGTTATTCAAGCACAGCACAAAACTAATGGCGAGAGCAAAGCCACACCAAAGCCACACCTTGTCTTTAAGTCGATTCCAACTCGCGGCAACCATGTATGTGCCCCAGTAGAGCTGGCTTCCATAGGGTTTCAGTGGCTGCTTTTCCAGAGTAATTCCCAGAACTGTCTGCTGGGGTGCCTCTGGATGGACTTGAACTTCCAAACTTTTGGTTAATCAGCTAAGCATGTTAACCATTTGCAACATCTTAGGATTCCCTGTCTGGTTATCTAAAACCAAATCCAACCTACTGCCACCGAATCGATTCTGGCTCATAGTGGCCCCACATAGGACTTCCAAGGGTGTACATCTTTACTGGAGCGGAGAGCTTCATCTTTCTCCCATTGAGTGGCTGTTGGGTTTGAACTGCTGACCTCCTGGTTACCAACCCGGCAGTTAGCCCCACTATGCCGCCAGGCCTCATTAAAAATACATTCACTTAGATGGACCGCAGAGATCAGCCTTGCCTTCCTCCACATCTGAATTTCCTCTTCTCATTTACCCAGCTTAATTTTTTGGCATAGTGCCTACCGTCGTCTCACATAGCATATGTCCACACACCCATGAACTTCTTTTGTGCCTCTGCCTCCTAGCACATAAGCTTTGTGAGGCAGGGACACTGATTTATACAGTGTTCCACCTCTGGTGTAATACAAACCAGACTCACTGCCATTGCGTCAGTGCTGATAGGGTAGAACTGTCCCTGTGAGTCTCTGAGACTAAGTCTCTATGGGCGTAGAAAGCCCTATCTTTCTCTTGCCTGGCACTTAATAATAGGCCTGCTCTAAATAGTTTGCTGAATGAAGGAATGAATAACTGAATGGGGGGAAAAGCAGAGAACTGCTCCTTTGTTCCTATTAAGAGGGTAAGAGAATATTTAGGGACACACTGACCGTTTGAAATAAATGTTGGAGACTTCTTAAGGAAAATTCGGAAAGTGCCATTTCATTTAGATACCCTGAGAGGGGTTTGGTATTGACAGATGTTAAAGGAGACCTAGTCAGTATAAGTGTTGAGTATTGATTTACCACTATTAGCACTTTCTAAATTTGGATCACCCTTGCTCAGAATAAGTTCTGTTTTTTGTTTCTTTGGTCCCCTTGTGAGCATTCCCAGTCTTACCAGCAGATGTGTGCCAATTAAAACCACGTATACTTTATGGGGCTGAGTCCTTTGAAAGCTTTTCAATCCACCCACATTCACAGTGGAAGATTACTGTCATTCTTGGGGAAGGGTGACATACGCAAGTGAAACAGTATTCAGATGAAAGGGGTATTTTGGTATTATTTAACTGTGTATTGGCACGACTCTAGCCAGTATCTAGTTTCTCTTTGGAGACATTTTGCATTATATTACAGTACTCTTACTGTGTTGTGCCAAGGAAATTAAGATCAGCTGGAGCACTCTGTAGGTCATTAACTTGGAATCTTAGGGCACTGGGAACTTGATGTTTTGTTTTAATGACCTCATTTAGGCTGAACCTGCCTTTGTCCCAAAGGCATAAGGGCTCCTTGACAAAACCAAGTCTTCACCTTGGGAAAGATACGGGAAAGGTTCAAAGAAAACTGATGAAAGGTTGGAAGGTATTGGGTCACTGTCCATGTGAAGAATACGTCTAATGAATCACAGCTGTAGAAAAATGAAAAGCAGAGAATCCTGGGTTTCCATCAAGTTGTTTGTAACACATGGAGACCCCACGTATTTCAGAGTAGAACTGTGTTCCATTGTGTTTTCAATGGGTGTGATCTTACATAAGCAGCTTGCTAACCCTCCAAGGTGCTATTGACTGGATTTGAACCATCAATCTGTTGGTTCATAGCCCAGCACAAACCATGTAAGCCATCCAGGGCTATAGAAGGATGAGGAAGAGGTATACCCACAGACTCTTCAAGGTGGATTGGTCACCAAATTCTATGGTTTCTGAGACATACTTTGAAGGTTGAAGGGAGATCGTCTTAAAAAAAAAAAAAGACAGGAAAAGAGTAGTTTACAGGGCCTGTCACAGTTTTAGGATCTGGTGCTCTGGCAAATGCTTCGTGAGGGGACTGCCAGAGTAAGGCATGCTCTTGGAACGAGGAGCTTCTTCCCTGTTTCTCAGAGTGAAAGTATATGACGTCTGAATATATCTGGAGTATTTGAGGACTGTGGGAGAGCCATTGTAGGGATGCCTTACATGGAGTGACTTTCTGGAACATTCATTGCAGTTGAGGATATGGGGGAAACATTCTTATATGAAAACAGATCCTCTTATATTTATGAGTAGTATGCACAATTTGCGTGGATTTGAAGATAAAATTAATTGGCTTTCAGTTGTTGTCTGTTATACTCTGAGATGGCAAGAACTGCATGGTCCCTTCTTTGGCATTTTGGGCAATCCCAGTGGAAAATGCCAAGAAGCACTGGTGTCATTTTCAGTTTTATGGGAAGTGGCTCTTTATAACTCTCAGGAGGGTTGCTTATCATTTCTTTTTCTTCCCAGTTCTTCCTGAGCCAACGTTCTTTCTCCCCAGGGCTTCTTGGTCTTTATTGGTGCCTCTGTGTTAATGTTGAAGATAGTGGGTTTTGAAGTGTTGGAAGTTGTTAATATTATTTTGCCAATTCCCCTTCCCTGCAGTTTACTTGGAAATTGCTACTAAAACTATGAAGATCACCTTATGATGGAAGACCTACTGCTCTCAGCTCTTATTTTGACGTCTCAGTAGTTTTGGACATTCTTGACTGCACTTTGCTTCTGGAAACTCTCTTTTTGTCTTCCACTTCATGCCGGTCTCTGTGGTAGGCTTTCAGGGATTAGTTTTCAAGAGTGTTTTGTCCCAGAACTTTCTATGCTTGTTGGTATTTTCATTTTACTGCCTGGGTGATCTCATCGACTCCAGTGGCCTCAATTACAATATACCTAAGTCTAGACAACATGGACACAGACTAGCTCTTTATCCTGCTGTGCTGCTAGGTATCTGCTTTGTATGGCCCACAGGCACCTCGAGTTCAGCTGGTTACAAACCAGGAGAATGCTTTTCCTCTTGAACTTGCTCCTTCTGCTTGGGACCTTTTGTTTGGCTTCTTTGACTTAGCATGATGTTTTCAAAGTTCATCCATGTTGCATGGTGTAGTGATAAGTTTTTAACAATGACATATCCCAAGTCCATAGAGAAGGACAGGTATATATATTTCTTTCTAAGAAATGAGTTTGTTCATCCGTGGTAATGCTCTTTCAGTGCCTGTGTTCCCACCGCCTCCTGTTCTTTCTCCTGCCCTCCTACTCTGGGGGCACTGGTGTTCTGAAGGCAGTGCATGTGCTTCCCTTCTGTATTTTTATACCTTGCCATCGGTAGCATTGCTCTGTGCTTCCATTGCCTATGGGAAAATATAGTGTGTGTGTACCACCACATTTTTTATTCATCTATCATTATGAATGTAGAGCTGGTTGTTTATTTTAATTTTATTTCATCCTATACATACGTCACACCTCATTTATCCATTTCATACCAAAGAAAAAATTGAGAATTGCCATCATTCCCAGGCACGCTGTAGTGTACATGCTCATGCCCATGTGCGAGAGTTTATTGTATTAAGTTCGAAGTAGACTTGCTTGGCTCAAAAGCAGGTGCGTGTTAAGCTTTCCTAGATATTGCCAAATTGCTCTCCAAAGCGTCTCCATTTCCACACTTTCTCATCAACAGCCGGTATTTTCAGAATTTAAGGTGTTTTTCTTTTTGCCAGTGTGGTAAGTCAGACTGAAATGTAAGTGTGGTGTGAATTTGCATTCCCTTGCTTACTTGTAAAGCTGAACAGCTTTTCATTTGTTTTAGGTTTTCTTGGTTTGGGCCACTCATTTCTTTCTTTCTGAGTTACCCATCTTTCCCGCTCAGTTCTTTGCTATTTCTCTTGTTAATATAGGAGTCTTGCATAGAGTCTGTCCACTAATCCTTCGGCAATTGTAACCCATGCAGTCATCGTTTTTCAGTACATTTGGCTTGTTCTAACTTTGTCTACAGTGTTTTGATACAGAATGTTTTTGTTTCAGTTCCATCTGATTTTGTATTCCGATGTCTCTTTCTTAAGGTCATTCCTTCTCTACCACAAGGATATATTTTAGATGATTTTTCTGAACATTTTAATGTTTCACTTCTCGCATTCAGGTCTTTTACACAGCATGTTCTGTTTTTATAAAATCAGATGGTATCATACTTCCTTAACATGATTCTGGGGATCCGCTAGGACTCTTCAAATATTGATCAGAGTCCTTACCCGGGACTCTCAAGAACTGGGTCGTTAGATCACCTCCCTAATCCTTTCTCCAGCCCTTTTCTTCTATACACTGTGGTTTGCCACAATTCTTTTAGTTTTCAGCCTTTCTGCAGCCTCAGGAGTCAAATCTTCCAAGAAGATATTCGACTTCCTTCACCGCTCTTTTCGTTAATCTTCTAATAACTAGTTACAAATATTTCTCTTTGAAGATTCAGCTGAGAGATGACGTCTCATGCGCGGACAGATCTTGAGATCAGTGACCAGGTTGGATGTCTTGCTGTCGAGCCCATTTTGCCTCCTGGGAACCCTGCAGGTGGAGCAGAACTTCTCTAGAATGTTCCCAAGGCCGGACGTAATCTTCATGGAAGCAGCCTGCCACGTCTTTCTCCGAGGAAGTGACTGATGGGTCTGATGGGTGGGTTTGAACCAACATTTCGATGAACCATTGAGCACTTTAACCACTGGGCCAGCAGAGCGCCTCCGTTTCCCTGGCAGTGTGCCTTTAGCTGAGAAACCTCCTAGAGGGCAGCAAGAAGCAGGTCTGCTTTGGTAATCAGTGCAGGTCCTGATCCTAGTGTTGTGCCCAAGACAGTAGCAACTCCGTCATTACTTGCTGAATGAAGGCACTGGCAGATGACACGCTCATCCAAAGTAGGATTTGCCCCTACAATATCTGATAGCTGCATATCCACATAAGCTCTGCGTAGGCTTTTTCAGTGACAGGTCTTATTTACATAGAGCTTTCATTGTTATTTTGCTGGTGAGCGATACATTCTCAATGTAAATGACCTTATGAACCATATTTAAACTGAGGTGCCATGCATTCATGGTTTGAAGAGAAAAAAAAATAGCTGCTTCATTTTTCATGATTTTCCATCATTCCTTTTTAAATTTCAGCTTTGGTCTCTTGGTTTGTACTGGCATGCCAGGAGATGATGGAATTACATGCAGTATGCATGTTGGTATGCAGTTAGTGTTTGTGCCTTCATGCAAGCATTCAAACAAAGTGAAGCTCACCACTTCCCCTTGCTTAGGGATTTTTTTTTATTAAATACTTTTATTGAGGGCTCTTACACATCTTATCACAATGTATACATTCATCCAGTGTGTCAAGCACATTTGCACACTTGCTGCCATCATCATTTTTCAAAGCATTCTCTTCCCATTCTCTTGAGCCCCTGATATCAGCTCCCCATTTCTTCCCCCACCCTCCCCCCTTCATGAACCCTTGATAAGTTATAGATGATTATTTCTATATCTTATGTCATTCTCCGTCACCCCTCACCCACATTTCTGTTTTTGTCCCCCTGGGAGGGGGTTATCCTTGTGATCGATGCTTCCAGGAAGCTTATGAGTCTGCCAATACCTGCCATGTTCTCAGCATGCTGCAAATCCATTTAACTAGTATTTCTTGGATGCCTTTGTTGAACCAGATATTAGGTCTGTTATATGAGTAAATATGTTGTCATTCTAGTGTCACCCTGTCTTCCCATAAGGAGTGTCGGGAGGCACTTTGTATAAGTTATCCTTTAGAAATTAAGATGTGTACAGCCTTAGATATTACTTTGGCTTAATTTACAGCCATGTTTTAAAAAAATGCCTATTGTTATCACCATCATTAGCATTTATTCAATCCTAATGGAAAAGCTGGCAAGTTTTATCACATTCTCTTTTCCCAATACTTTTTTTTTTTAAACCGTTTTGTTGGGGGCTCATACAACTCTTATCACAATCCATACATACATCAATTGTGTAAAGCACATTTGTACATTCATTGCCCTCATCATTCTCAAAACATTTGCTCTCCACTTAAGCCCCCCACATCAGTTCCTCATTTTCCCCCTTCTTCCCCACCCCACCTCTCTCATGAATCCTTGATAATTTATACATTATGATTTTGTCATATCTTACACTGTCCGACGTCTCCCTTCACCCACTTTTCTGTTATCTGTCCCCCAGGGAGGAGGTTATATCTAGATCCCTGTAATCGGTTCCCCCTTTCTACCCCATCCTTCCTCCACCCTCCCAGTATCGCCACTCTCACCACTGGTCCTGTAGTTCTTAAAGACAGATCTGTGTGTTCTTTTATAATTCATCTTAAATGACAAATTAATGAATAGAGAGACTGACTGGCAAGCCAAGGATGGCCCAGCTTCTTAGGGAGTATAAGACAAGGTAAGTTCATTTCCCAGGATCAGGTCTCGATAGCCGGGCACCATCAGCCTTCTTCACCACACTTACTTATGCACACATTCGTCTTCAGTGTTTATTTGGGGAAGGTGGTTACACAATGATGGTTTCTGTTCTTTGGTGTCTGCTACCTCCCAATACTTTTAATGAGGTAGACACTACTATAATGTCCACCTTCCAGAAGGGTTAGATCATTTGATCAAAAGGAACGAAAGAGGTAGAAGGTAGTAGAGTCAGTATCTAAACAGACCATTATATGCAAAGGGATTTAGAAAGCTTGTGGGGAAAATTCCATTATTCCTTAGCTCTGTTTTTACACAGACTTGTTGAAGCCCTCTTATGTTAGGGAGATTTGTGGACAAGGCCCTTATCTTAGTGGCAGTGCAGGGTAGAATTCTAGAGTTAAACATGGCTGAGACACTCTCTCCCTTGTGTGATAGAACTCAAAAGACAGAACTAATTTTAGATTTATCCAAAGACTTCTTTCACTCAATGTGATTGTGGAATTGACCGGTAAACCAAAGTATAGTTATTATACAAAATTTAAACAAAAAAAATACCTTTGATTTATTTAAGGGAAAAGAAAGGTCCTTTAAAACTATTAAGATGATCTCCTAAACCAAAGTATAGTTATTATACAAAATTTAAACAAAAAAATACCTTTGATTTATTTAAGGGTAAAGAAAGGTTCTTTAAAACTATTAAGATGATCTCCTGAGTTGTGCGGGTCTTTGCAATTATTAGGGAGTATAACTTCTTTTTTCTTACACAAGTTTAAAAGGAGGAGGGAGCCCTGGTGACATAGTGGATTACATATTGGGCTGCTAACTACAAGGTCAGCAGTTCAAGTCCACCAGCTTCTCTAAGAGAAAGATGAGATTTTCTGCCCCTGTAAAGATTCATGGATTCGGGAATCCAAAGGAGGATGTCTACTCTGTGCCCTCAGGTCGCTATGAGTCAGAATTGACTCGATGGCAGTGAGCATTTATAAGGGTATATATACACACATATACATATATATAAGATTTCATATTAGTGATGCTACTTTGGAAGTTTCAACTTTCAGATATGCTTTTTTAAACCTCTTTAACATCTCCATCTGAATGGAGTAAATGAAAGACTTAATTTTTAATCCCAATTTTATAGCTGGAAAAAAACAAGATCAAAGATCAAACTTTAATCACATCGACAGTGTCTAAGAGAGCCAGGAATTGAACCTAGATTTTCAGATTTCAGTTCCAGCACCATCTTTGATACCCAATTGATAAGTAGCATTCTGTTTAAAAACCCCAGGAAAAATACTTCTCTGTGCTTTTAATATTATAGAGTTCCATATAGGGAAGCATAGTCTGTGAGAATAATAAAATGAACCATCCTTCAAACTGCTCATAAAACAATCTGTAATAAATTCTGATCTCTATCTATATAGTGTTTTTCCTATAGCATTGGTATATTGCCTGCAGGAAATGTCAGAAGTCCTTTTTATTATTTTTTAATTTGTAGGTTTAAAGATTATTTTTAGAAACTACTAGGGAAATTGAATCATTCTAATATCAGGATGTATTCTGACTGGAAGAGCTTAGCTGTACTCTGGGGTGTTAAATTAATTTTCATTGACAGATCCTTGTCTGGGATTTAACTGAGATTTAAGTCAGTAAAAACCCTGCCTCGTGGCCTAGAGAGCAATTGGAAAAAGTAGATGAGGTGGAGTGGAATGTATTTTCTCAGCCTTTTTTCTGTTGGATAGAACCCACATCACCTGCAGAAATATTAGAGCTTTGGCAGTGGGTCTGTCCTGCTCCCACATGGTCACCATAAGCAAGTGAACACCCATCATTAGAAGCAAAATGGGGCTGTAAATATTGGTGCAGGGAACACTAGTTCTTAATGCATGGAATTAAGAAATGATGAAAATATCGAGATTAAATGAAATTTTCTTTTAAAAAAGTTAACTGCTTTTTCTTTTTTGCTTAGTAACATAATTGTTCAATTTTAGAATTTTTAATGTGATAATTAGGGTGGAAATGCTCACATCACAAAGGCCATCTAACATACCTAAGCCATTTGATCCGAGTAGATATTCCTGGTTCCATCTCTCCTTTCTGTAAGTGTCATGGATGCCAAAGTTTTAAAATTTTTTTTTTTTTTAATTAATCAATTTATTGGGGCTCATACAATTTATCACAATACATAGATCAATTGTGTAAAGCACATCTATACATTTGTT